>NW_023458630.1:152000-153054 GCF_013731165.1 Rhagoletis pomonella | reverse complement strand
GATTTTTTAGGGTCTTTTACCGCACTTTCACTGCCCTGCTAATCAGGACTTTCACTTGCAAGCACTTTTTCGTATCTTTTAATTTTTACTTGCACCACTATATATATATAGATATATATATACATATATAAGGAACGTTGGTCGTTGAAGTAGAGCAGTGGGATTTTACCGCTTGCTAGCTGAGTTCTACTACTAGCTACTCAGCGAATATGTGATCCGGAGCACGTTTGGACCACGCTTTTCAGTGCCTCCTTTACACACTAGTTTGAGGTTAAGCTTATAGTGAACTTACATGAGACGATTTCACAGGAACCTTTTAGTTGAATGGTGCAGTTGCCTGGCCTTTCACTGAAAACGGGTCAGCTGCCTTCTTTCGTTCAACTTTTTTGATCCAACCACTCGCCTGTGAAAGTTGAATCATGCAAATTCCCTATTATGTTCACTCACCTGATTATATTTTGCGAGTGCACCTTTTTGCCGCTTCCAGCGTTCCAAAGGGGTCTCACCTCGCTCCAAATTTGCCGGAACCAGTTCCTTTTGTGTATTTTTTTGATTATTTCCTCCTCGGTGTCGGTTTGCTGGTACAAGTTGTTTTGGTTTTTTTTTTGCGAATGGCCGGCTGCGTGAAATGTCACATGCAGCTTCTTTCATGCGGGCTCATTCACAATAGTGTGCGCTAGTAAAACTTTACCAATGGGACTTGACGAGAGTTGTGATGTTTTTTATATTTTATAGCGATAATGATAAAAAATTATTACTTTAATTATCGCAAAATTATTGAACGAAAAAAAAAGATTATCTTAAAGATCCGGCTCGAAGGACCATGTTCGAGCGGGGCAATATAGGGGCCGAGAATCCTCGTGATTCCGGCAACGGGGATCAATGGGGGAGCCGGTTCTTTAAGACAATCTTTTACTTACGCTCACGAATATTCTAATCTCCAATGGTATTAACAAATTGGGTTTTTGTATAATAGGCACAATTCACGTTTAATTTATTTATATAAGTATATTAATATAAATATATAGGAACGAATTCACTCACCTGAGTTGTC
>NW_023458630.1:141411-151900 GCF_013731165.1 Rhagoletis pomonella | reverse complement strand
AACGATGAGCTATATGAGCTTTACAACGATATGGACATAGTGCAGCAAATTAAAATACAGCGGCTGTAGCACTTGTTGGCAAGAGTGATTCTACGTTGGATTTCAATGCTGACATTATTATCGGTGTTAATGCTGGTTCCCAAGTAAACGAAATTCTCAACTTTCTCGAAATTGTAACTATCAACAGTGACGTGAGTGCCAAGGCGCGAATGTGCTGACTGTTTGTTTGATGACAGGAGATACTTCGTCTTGTCCTCGTTTACCACCAGACCCATGCGCTTTGCTTCCAACTTGGAAAAGGCAGAACAGACTTCGCGGTTTTTGTTACCGATGATGTCGATGTCATCGGCATAAGCCAGCAACTGCACGCTCTTGTAGTAAATTGTTCCTGAGCGGTTCAGTTCTGCAGCTCTTATTATCTTCTCCAACATCAGATTAAAGAAGTCACATGAAAGGGAGTCGCCCTGTCTGAAACCCCGTATTGTGGCGAACGGCTCGGAGAGGTCTTTTCCAATTCTGACGGAGCTGGTGGTATTGCTCAACGTCATTTTACACAGCCGTATGAGTTTTGAGGGGATGCCAAATTCAAACATAGCGGCGTATAGGCAACTCCTTTTAGTGCTGTCAAAAGCGGCTTTAAAGTCGACAAATAGGTGGTGAGTGTCGATCCTTTTCTCGCGGGTCTTTTCCAAGATTTGGCGTATTGTGAATACCTGGTCTATGGTGGATTTGCCAGGTCTAAAGCCACACTGATAAGGCCCAATCAGTTCATTGACGGTGGGCTTCAGTCTTTCACACAATACGCTCGTTAAGACCTTGTAACCTATGCTTAGAAGGTTGATCCCGCGGTAGTTGGCGCGAATGGCGGGGTCACCTTTCTTGTGGATTGGGCAAAGCACACTTAAATTCCAGTCGTCGGGCATGCGTTCATCTGACCATATTCTGCACAAGAGTTGATGCATGCACCTTATCAACTCCTCGCCGCCGTACTTGAATAGCTCAGCTGGCAGGCCCTCAGCTCCAGCGGCTTTGTTGTTTTTCAGCCGCGTTATTGCTATACGTACCTCGTCATAGTCAGGCGGTGGAACGTCGACTCCGTCATCATCGACTGCGGGCTCGGGTTCTTCTTCTTCACAACTTTCCGTGCTGCTACCATTTAGTAGGGCGGAAAAGTGTTCCCTCCATAATTTAAGTACGCTCTGGACATCAGTTACTAGGTCGCCATTATTGTTCTTACAGGAGTGCGCCCCGGTCTTTAAACCTTCCGTAAGTCGCCTAACTCTTTGGTAAAATTTTCGGGCATTCCTCCTGTCGGCCAGCATTTCAAGCTCTTCGCACTCACGTATTTCAGCCTCTCTCTTCTTGTTGCGGCAAATACTATAACGGGACCCATGCTTCCTCATCTTCTGAGGCTGCAAATCTTTTTGCTGACTTCTTCCGCTCGAATTTTGTGACACAGTCGGAAACCACTTGGGGTTTTTCTCCAACTGTGGATTCTCCAATTAACTTTGGCAGGCTCTCATTATCTCTTGAGGATGTAGTTGATGGCATTTTGCAAATCAAATCCTCATTGCAGACAGACGTTGATGGCTTATCATCTTATCTTCTTAAGAATTGTTTGGCCTTTGCAAACCCACTTCTGTTACTGTTCAATAAATCACTTGAGTGTGGCGAGTTCATCGATGCCTGGAAAGTTACCTTCATTAGCCCTATATTCAAAAGTGGTGATAAAAGCAATGTTTCCAACTACAGGCCCATCGCCAAGTTGTCGACTGTTTCAAAGTTATTTGAATATATTGTTAAGCAGAAGTTGTATTTTACAGTTAAACGCTTAATTTCCGATAATCAGCATGGTTTCATGTCCGGTAGGTCAACTGTGACAAATCTAACAATTTTCTCTGAATTTTGTATGACGGCTTTCAATGACCGCCTTCAAGTTGACACTGTATATACAGATCTTTCAAAAGCCTTCGACAAAGTCAGTCATTCAATTTTGATCTCTAAATTAGCTAGTTTGGGTTTTCATTCACTTTTTTTATCTTGGATAAAATCCTATCTTCAGCATCGAAACTGTGTAGTCGTTGTCGACAATACGCACTCCAACTCTTTCATAGCGTCGTCTGGGGTTCCCCAAGGCAGCATCTTAGGCCCCCTGCTATTTGTCATTTTTATTAATGACATATCGAGTTGTTTTGTTAACTCTAATTTTCTTTTATACGCTGATGATTTGAAGATTTTTTCGACCATTTCAAATTCTTCAGACTCCATTAAGATTCAATCAGACCTTGACAATGTCTCAGCCTGGTGTCGCACCAATGGCCTAAAGTTAAACATAAGTAAGTGTTTTCATTTATCCTACTCCAAATCGCGTCGCGTTATCCCCACTTGGTATTGTATTGCTGGTACCCGTCTATCTGCTCTTAATGAGATAACTGACTTAGGTGTAGTTTTTGACTCGAAATTTTTATTTAATAGTCATCTAAATTACACCATTGCTAAGTCGTATTCAGTGCTTGCTTTTATTCGTCGATTTAGTTCAGATTTCACAGATCCTTATACCCTTAAGCTACTGTTCACGTCGCTGGTACGCTCTAAGTTGGAATACGCTTCTTTTATCTGGAGACCCTATCATGGATGCCATATTAATAGACTCGAGCGGGTTCAAAAAACGTTTTTACGCTTTGCTCTGCGGTCGCTGAATTTCGCGGACCCTATTCCCTCATATAAAGCCAGATGTGCGCTAATTGACCTGAAATCTCTTCAAAGCAGAAGAACTATTCTTTCGCTCACCTTTGTCTTCGATATTATTAAGGGTGTAATTGATTCACCATATCTCCTCGAGCGCATTTTTTTCCATATCCCTAACCGGACTCTCCGAAATAGTGATATTTTTTATACAGGATGTGTCCGAACTCTTTACGCTTCTAATGCTCCAATTTTCCGAGCTCTGACTGAGTTCAATATACTCTCAAATTCTCTAGCCATTGATTTGTCTCTATCTAAGTCTGATTTCAAATCAATGTTAAATGCAATGAGTTTTAATGTATAACTCCTTCTATTTCTAAGTAGTCTGTAAGTAACTTTGTTAATCTAGATTACTACTGAATGAATAAATAAATAAATAAATAAAAAATACGTCTCGCTTCCCTCTTCAGATCCCTATAGCGGTCCCACATAGCGCGCGTTGCGCCCGATCGCAGCGTGGCCCAGTAGGCGGCATCTTTTTTCTCTGCAGCTTCCTGACACTCCTCATCGTACCAGTTGTTCTTTCGGGCTCGCTGAAATCCGACTTTTTCTTCGGCGGCGGTACTTTATGAGCGGGAAATGTGGTTCCACTGCTCGCATATGTCGGTTTGTTGAAGAGTGCTCTCTGAGAGCAGGTGTGAGAGTCGAGTAGCGAAAGTGCTGGCTGTCTGTTGTGATTGCAGCTTTTCGACGTTAAGCTTTCCTTGCATATTTGGGCGCACATTTTTTGCTGCACAGAGGCGGGTGCGTATCTTGGCTGCAACAAGATAGTGGTCCGAGTCGATGTTTGGGCCTCGGAGTGTGCGTACGTCTAAAACACTGGAAGCGTGCCTTCCGTCTATCACAACATGATCGATTTGGTTTCTCGTTTTTCGATCCGGAGACAGCCAGGTAGCCTCATGGATCTTTTTATGCTTGAACCTAGTACTGCATACTACCATGTTTTGGGCCCCGGCGAAGTCGATCAGCCTCAATCCGTTGTCGGACGTTTCGTCGTGGAGGCTGAATTTTCCGACGGTGGTTCCAAAGATCCCTTCTTTGCCCACCCTGGCATTGAAGTCGCCAAGCACGATTTTGATATCATGATGGGGGCAGCGCTCGTACGTGCGCTCCAAGCGCTCATAGAAGAGATCCTTGGATGCCTCATCCTTCTCTTCCGTCGGGGCATGGGCGCAGACGAGCGAGATGTTGAAGAATCTCGCTTTGATGCGGATTGTGGCTAGACGCTCGTCCACCGGGGTGAACGACAGTACTCGGCGACGGAGTCTCTCTCCCACCACAAATCCAACTCCGAATTTGCGCTCCTTTACATGGCAGCTGTTAGTGCAATGGGGTATAGCCATTGCGCTGGGTATGCAGTTACAGTTGCATGGCTATACTCAATCCCGACTCTTGCGTCCTCGTTCGCGCACTCTGGGCAACGTGAGCAACCCATGTGCGAGATGCGGTAACCAATCCGAGTGGAGCCTTGGGTCCCGGCAGAAAGAGAGGGAGCTTCGGTGGGGCCACTCTGACTTATTCGGTTTTAGGGCTCACTGAAGTCTGCAGCGTCTGTTCACCAGTGGTGCGGCTGCAAGCGGGTGTCTGTCGCTATATAAACGTGTATTTGGTTGCGAAACCACCCCCGTCCCAGCAATGAGTTGTGCGCTGGGCTTGGGACCCGCCACGTAAAAACCACTTCCAGTGAAGAAGCAAGGCAAAGCCTCGGATGTTTTGGTATCCACTTTAACAAATAAAGTAAAATCTGCTGCTCCGGCAAGCCTGGGCAAACCGTATTTTACGCCAAAAAAACAATTGGTTCGACAGCCAATGCTTGATGGCACGCAAAAACATGTTGAAAAATTTAGGTGCGTTTAGATGTGCTAGTTCTGAGGCAGCTCGTGTATTGTATGTATCCTCTCGCGCAAGCTATTTCAAGCTTTGCTCTAAGAAAAAATTGGAACATAAGTGTAAGGTAATTGACCTCTTAAACACTGTTAGGAACTCAAGTGACTGGTGGCGAATTGCAAACTCTTTGAAATGTCGTTCCCAGAGAGTGAAGTGTAGCCTTTCCTTGCAGGCTCTTTAAAGCCATTTTGAAACTTTGCTATCTTGCACAGCTGACTCACCTTATATGCACTGGACTTTGCCCTCAGTTGTGGACCCGTTTCTAGATTCTCCTTTTGAACTCCGCGAGCTGAAGCTTGTTCTTCAAGGGCTTAAAGAAAATAAAGCTCTTGGTCAAGATAGTATTAGCTATGAATTCTACAAGTACGCCCCAGAGTGTTTTCTAACTGAGCTTCTTGCATTGTACAATACAATATTCCTTAAAAAGCAAATTCCTCAAAGTTTTCGTAACGCTGTTATTATTTCTCTTTTTAAAAAAGGTGATCCAGACGTTCCGTCCAACTACAGGGGTCTCTCTTTGCTCGACACAATATCTAAAATTTTTACTGGTCTTTTGCTGAGCCGTCTAAATGCGTGGCTTGACTGTAACAATATAATAACCGAATTTCAAGCTGGCTTCCGCAAAAATTATTCAACAATGGACAATCTTTTTACTATAACTAGTATTATACACTTGAATTTTAATGCCAAAAAGAAAACTTATGCTTTCTTCGTCGACTTTTCATGTGCTTTTGACACAATTCCTCACGGTATGCTTTTCTACAAGCTGGCCTGTCTCGGTCTCTCCAGCCATATTGTAGAGGTTATACGATTAATATATGAGGATACAACTAGTCGGGTGTGGTTAGATGGGGAGTTTTCTGACCCGATTTTTGTTAACCAAGGTGTACGTCAAGGTTGTTTGTTGAGTCCAACCCTTTTCTCATTATATCTTAATGATTTAAGTGACAGCCTCCCGTGCGGAGTGAAAGTTGGTGACACAATAGTAAAAGCTCTGATGTACGCCGACGATATTGTGCCGGATGTCGCTGGAATTTTGGAAATGAGGTTATTGATATTGTCAATGAGTATAAGTATTTGGGTTTACTTTTAAACTACAAACTTACTTTTGTGAAGCACTTAGACGCAAAACAAGTTGAGACTGCGGTAAACGCCACATGGATCAAATATATAAACAACCCTCGCATCTCTATCTCAAAGAAGATGAACATTTTCAATGCTGCGGGTAGGTCCATTATACTTTATGGCGCACAAATCTGGGGTATTGATAAGTTTGAACCCGTAGAGAAACTCCTGCGTTTCTTTTTAAAAAAGTTAATATTTCTTCCCTATAATACCCCAAACTATATGCTGCACCTGGAAACCGGGTTATGCCCTCAAATTTTCCACACCTTACGTGCCCATATGTTTTTTATTGGGCGCTGTTTTAGTCTGCCGTCTAACAGATTGCCCCGCATCGTGCCCGAGGAGACAGTGCGACAAGGTTCGTACTGTACTAAAAAGTGGTACAATATTTATGAAAGTGTTAATATGGAACCGGATTTCTCCCCTGCTCTGCTTAAAAAGAACATTCCTTTAATATTAGAAAAGCTGATCCAAATAGAGTTTGCGAGCTTCACTGAAAGAGCACACCAGTCCCAAACGCATGACCTTTACCCGGACCTAATACCTACAGGCCCTACCTACTTTAATGATGACTATACTGCGTATGCTACAAGTCTTATTTTTCGCGCAAGAGGTGGCTTACTTAATCTTAATGCAAGATCTTTTAAAAATATTTCTACTAAGACCTGCTCTATTTGCAACTTGAGAGCTGTCGAAGGCACCTACCATTTCATTGGGGAATGTCCTACACTTTAAAAAGTGCATGTAAAACTACTACTGAAAAGTGTTTATTTTTCAACCAGAATCTGTTCAAGTATACGCACAAGATGTTCAAGATTTGATTTTGAGCATGAGTTGTTTACAATATACACATGAAATGTTTAAAATTACAAACATTTTGAAAGTAAAAATATATTTTTTACAAATAATAAATACTAAGTGCCAGGGGCGCACGCAGGAATATATTTTTGGGGGGAAAGGATTTATACTTCTAAATATATATCGTCAGAAAATACTGAAAATTCGCTCTTTAAAATACATTTATGCAAGTTTTATGTACAGTATGAAATAAATAAATAAACTTTTTAAAGTTTCATAAATTGCATTTTATTTACATAAAATTTACAAAGAACTCGGACATTTTCAACCGGCTTCAAAAAAGGGCAGGTTATCAATTCTTCGGAGTATTTTTACTTCTTTTATTTATTCCACCGCATAACTTTGCACCGCGCGAACCGATTCCAATAATTATTTTTTTTACCGGAAAGATGGTACCTTAAGGGTCGTCTCGTAATTTGGTTTAGATCCGATCATTAAATCATGAAAAAATTAACGGTTAAAGATGCACTCAACTTTCAAAAGTAATACAAAATTTTACAAAAGAATTTTAATATAAATAAATTAAATAATTTCACGAAATTTTTACACTTTTTTATTAATTTTCGTCGATTTCTGGTTTCTCATTTTTTAATAATTCGAATAACGAAAATTTAACTGAAATTGTATTTTTATCACGTAGCTCATTTTGGTGGAACGAATTCGAAGTTAGCAAATTAAATCTTCGATTGCTTATTAAGTACATATTAGTGGTAAACTTTTATAGGCTGTAAAAAGCAACAGTAAGTGAGTATGCATTGCATATTTTTAGGACAATGTTTTCATTCGCAGTTAAACTTTAAAGAGCTCTCAAGAAAAAATGACAAATTCTTACAAAATGACGCACAAGAAATGGAAAATAAAATTTTTTCTTTCAAAATTTCTTATATCATAATAAATTTAGCCCCAAAACCCACCCCTTGTGTGCGCTACGTGACCAATTTGATATGTAAAAGTAAACAGACATTGTTTAATTTTGCACACACTAGGAGAGGAAACTGGTTACCTCTCTTTATATGCGTAAATTTAAACGAACATTTTTTAGAGGAAATTTTAAACATTTTATGTGTAAACTGTGAAAATGTGAACAATAAATGTTTAAAACTCAAAAAACAAATTTGAAATTTGTTCTACGCCACACATATGATGAGTAAAAGTAAGCAAGCAGTGTTTAAATTTGCATTCATTAAGAGAGGAAACTGGTTACCCATGGTGTAATAATAACAAGGTGTTGTCAGTAACTTAACCTCACTTTTTCGGCAGGTCTATTCCTGTCACGCATTTTAAAGTAGTATAAAAGGTACTAATTATTTACTACTTTTAATCCGTTTGTGCATACTATTTCAAATTAAATGTAGAAACATGTCCAATTACAGGCTTATAAGCCTGAATATATGTTTGCATCGTCAGCTCCACACAGCTTGGACATATATTGTAAGTTATAAAAAAGTAGAGGCCGTAAAATAAAGCAATTTCCTATAAGACTGTTAATGATTTTTTAAATAGATTAAAACACATAAATATCGATCATATAAGCGAAATCGTAGTTTAACCGCTATATTCTAGTGTATCAGTAGTCCATTTGGCTCGATATTATGACAATGCAGCAAAATATATTCAATATAAAAAAATCGCCTTTCCATACGATTTTTGTTTATGTGTTTTTCCATCGATAACCACGATATCTTTTATATTTTATATTTTGAGGACAAAAATTATACAATTCCAGCAATTTTAAATATTAATATCGTTCTGAAAATGCCAAGTTCTTTAAAAATCGCGGTACTACTAAATGGAGATTTTAGATACTATTTCCCAACGAATAGAAGTATAAAAATTAACATCGGCAGCACTGAAAATAAGCATGCCGATGTCAAAATTACAACAAACACGTCGCTACTGACAACACCTTGTTATTATTTCACCATGCTGGTTACCTATCTTAATATGCGCAAATTTAAACAAAAATATTTTAGAGTGTATATATAAAAATATTCGTTTCGATTGTTTTGGTGAGAAAGTCTTGGACCTGCCAAGAGTTTTAAATATTCTTAATGATGGTAATTATCGTTCACTGCATATTTATATAAGTAATTGCCTTAAATATAGAGAGCTGATTGTAAATGAGTTTTCTTAAATATATATATATATTATATTGTTTAGTTCTAAGTGCAATGCAGACACACAACATTTATTGTTATTGTCTATGATCTTTTATTTATTTAAATTTCAATTTTAAAGATAAATAAAATTACTACTACTACTACTACTAAAGGAAATGTTAAAATACAAGAGTGTGCAAAATTTTAATAAAATATCTTCAAAACTGAGGGAGTTTTTTTATAAAATAGTTCAAATTTAAGCAAAGTTTCAAGTACCGCTATCTCCAAAAGTGGAGACAATCGGGAAAAATTGGGACGCCATTGAATTTAAAAGGCTCAAATTAAGTAAGAGGAACTATCAGAACCTTTGTCGAAAAAAATGAGATTTGATACCACGCTCGAAATATTTTGACTACAAGAAGGAGCATAATTAAAAGTACTAAATCGGAATTTTTACACACTTCTAGAGAACATTTTTTTTTAAGCATTTTACAGGTATATGCAACGTTATAATGACTAGTAGTTATAAAAATATTCAGATCGTTTCGACGTGTTTTCCAAATGTGCCTCCAATTAAGATAATTTTGGAATAAAAATTACGCTCAAGATCGCAGAATATTTTATCTTTAAAAGTTGGTTTATTCTGAAAGCACACCTCTTCCTAAGGCATCAAATTATTCGTAATTGTTTGTACAATACATACCTTAAAAGTTCTTAAAATTAAATGCTTCAAAAACTATAGGCGATAAACCGAAAGTTTTGAAAATTGTGAAATGTGGAGTTACAGACTTTGAGCTTAGCTGCTGCGGAACTGTGAGGCAGACTAAAAATGTTATGAACTAAATCGCTCAATTATCCAAAGTCCGCTTCACCCAATCCATTTTTAATCAAACTTACTTGATCCCAAAAACGTTCTATACTGGTACAGTTTTTGAAGTTACCTTCACTCAGCCTCAATTTGCGAAATTGAAATTCAATTATGTCTGCATCATTTACCAATGCAGGAAATTGGTCGAGTAGCGGCAAAATTGATACATCAGTATCAGAAAGAACTTTATGTGGTGTAATAATTTCAAGATGTTTAATATCTTTTCGATCAACTAAATAGAAAAAATTTAAAACGCGAAACTATTCCATGAAGTGAAAGGGTAATAATAACCTAACCAAAAGGCAAATGGACCATTTTAAAAAGAGTTGGACCAATGGACCAAACGAAAAGAAATGGACCAAATTTGGCAATCGTGGTCGGCACGCCATAGAACAATTGTTCATTCTCACTTCACACGCATTCTTATGCAGCGTTTTTGCTGCATTTAAAATGCAACATTTAGCACTTTCGAACATATGTTTTCGAAGAGCGTTCATGCTATCGCATTTAGCAAATGTACATTTACGCGAGTTCGAAATCTTATGCTTTTGACAAACAGCCGTGTTCCCGTCGCTTATTCAGATCCGTATCTATTACGATCAATTCTCACGCAGAAGATAATGTGCAAAAAACCCTAATGAAAAGGAAAAAATAAATTTTAAACCAAAAATTCAACACAAAAACTTTAATTGTTTTAACCATAACCGAACATTTGTTTGTGTATATATTCATTTGTCAGTGCTCCTCACTTAATTAGGAAGCAAAACAGACAGAGTTGATCACAAATTGATCCAGATTTCTATCAGCATCACATCGATGTTGAATTGGCGTAACTTTTCTTTATCCAAATAATCTAAAATAATAAATGAAATCTCGATCGGCGATCACTGAAACGCAGCGAGCCACT
>NW_023458630.1:132126-141401 GCF_013731165.1 Rhagoletis pomonella | reverse complement strand
GGGTAATAATAACCTAACCAAAAGGCAAATGGACCATTTTAAAAAGAAATGGACCAATCGACCAAACGAAAAGAAATGAACCAAATTTGGCAATCGTGGTCGGCATGCCATAGAACAATTGTTCATGCTCACTTCACACGCATTCTTAGGCAGCGTTTTTGCTGCATTTAAAATGCAACATTTAGCACGTTCGAACATATGTTTTCGAAGAGCGTTCATGCTATCGCATTTAGCAAATGTACATTTACGCGAGTTCGAAATCTTATGCTTTTGACAAACAGCCGTGTTCCAGTCACTTATTCAGATCCGTATCTATTACGATCAATTCTCACGCAGAAGATAATGTGCAAAAAACCCGAATGAAAAGGAAAAAATAAATTTTAAACCAAAAATTCAATACAAAAACTTGAATTGTTTTAACCATAACCGAACATTGGTTTGTGTATATATTCATTTGTCAGTGCTCCTCACTTAATTAGGAAGGAAAACAGACAGAGTTAATCACAAATTGATCCAGATTTCTATCAGCATCACATCGATGTTGAATTGGCGTAACTTTTCTTTATCCAAATAATCTAAAATAATAAATGAAATCTCGATCGGCGATCACTGAAACGAGCTAGCCACTGTATACGCGAAAAAGCAATGTTGCCACTTTTTCCATTAAACCATGTTCGAATCGTGGAAATTTTGGAAGATCACAAAGTTGCTTTTAATATTTAGATTCTTAATGCAAAAATGGAGTTGCAGTTAGGTGACGAATTTTGTATGGATAAATGTACATTTAGAGCTAAATGCGCTAAATGTAAATGTTGTTTTTGTAGCTGTTTCGTGAAAGTCCTTTATGGGAACCGAATTTCCCCACAAGGAATTGAGCGCATGGTTGCTTTTGCATTCCAAGACAACGAATATTAGAAAACATTGAAAAAAAGTCTGAGATAATACAATTATATTCTACTAAAAATAAACACGATTGTGTGCGCTAATTAGATAATGTGATAATCATGTTTAAAAACTCTTTTCAACTCTAATTTTTCACAAAATAATATTGCGGATCAGATTGCTCTAAGCGCTTGTGTTGTTTACCAAGAAAATTCAGCGCTGTTGGTTTTTATTTCTGTATCGCATCGCGGCGAGTTTCTATTTCTTGGCATTTCTGTTTTTGAAATGCAAAAGTTATTGAAATGATGTGTTTAACATTTGATTAATGCAATTTTCTTTCTTTTCAGACCATAAAGTACAAGCATAGCATCATCAAAGGTAATTTCAAGGAAAACTACTGCAATCCCTGCGGTTTTTCTTGGTAAATTTATTCTGGACATGACCAAGGGTGGTCTTCCAAATCAGCCGGAATCCCCAAACATCTATTGAATAATGTGAGTATTAGAATTCCATAGTGCCAATTCATATCCTACTTTCTCATTCACAGACAAGACGTACTCCTTCGAAATCTCTCGCTGCTGCTGCAGCAATAAGTGTGGCTGCAGTATATTGGCCATTAGCTCCAGCTACATGTAGAGCATGCTAAACATTTTAATTTGTATTTGTAGGAGCATCTGACAGCCCACTTGCGTACATAGGGACTTGAAATTGAAGATGATCAAGAGTTCACAACGTTGGAAACTGAGAACATGAATAAGGTTAGTCATTTTAAATTTTATATCTTTCTTCGTCGACATTATAGGACATGTCATCATTGCAGGCTATTGTTGCAAAACAAAATGCAACTGCCGCTAAATTTGCTTATTATCAGTGCAATAGTGCCATGCCATTGGCAAAAAACACTAAAGGCTGCTGGCAGAAATAAATCGCCCAGAGATATAGCCAACGAAATAAATAAACATGAGGGGTATTCTCTGAGTCTTGCAAAGCCCTTGCACGGTGCACGGATTGCACGGTTTGCAAAGCTGTCCCATACGAAAACTGGTTTTAACCGTGCAATCCGTGCAATCTGTGCACCATGCAAGGGCTTTGCAAGACTCAGAGTATACCCCTATGGTGTTCAATCGCTACTTGTGGCTTTAACTGAGGTTGCAAATGCTTGCCTCATTAATGTGTTTCTCAAAAGGTTATACAGTTTATGGTTATGTTAGTGCAAATATTTACAACAATTTTTATTTCAAATGTAGGGATTATGCTGTTCGTGTGATTTCCAACCTCTTACGGTCTGGCGTTAACCTGCCAACTTGCCGCAAGCAACGTATCTCATATAGATGCACGTTGATAATTTACGTTCGACTATTATTGGAGAGTCCATTTGTCATTTGTTGGAATTTCTAGGGCACGATAATCGCACGAGCTAATCAAAGCTATCACAGAATCCATCATAGTCCGATTTTTCGTGAGATCTACGAAAATGCTATTGAATTCAAGTAGCTACGAGCGCAGCGTATGCTTTCAATACACACGTTCGTAGCAGTTCAGATTCAGTGATCGCTTTTTTTAGATTTTATGGAAAATCGGACTACGATGGATTCCGTGATAGCCTCCAATATGTACTCTACTTTGACAAGATGTTGGAGAATCGCGGCAACACAGCCGTAACCTACTCTATGCGTTTTGCGCGTAGGCTAAATTTCTCCCAACTAGCTAAAGTGCTTGACAAACGCAGAAGACATATCTTCACCATTATAACTTAAAGTAAAAAAGTTTAAGGCATGCAATATAAGAATACAACCAAACCAAAAAGTGTTCTCAAAACTATTAAACATAAAAATTTGTACAAATAAAATCCATAATATAAAATAAAATAAAATATCGCAATTGTTTTTATATGTCTATAGTTACAAAATGAATCTTAAAGCACCCACAGTAAGTCCTGAACCTATAAATGACTAATAAGAAAAATTATAAATAACAGAAATGTGAACAAGTATGTCGAGAAATCTCTAAATAGTAGCGAAACTATATCTCAATAATAAAAAGTAATTTTAAGCAAAAAATACAACCGACTTCAATTTGGCATTTGGCAAACTTCAAAAAATAGGCTGGCAATTTTACCTTTAAATTTTTGTATAATGGGTGTATTAAACAATGTGTTATTGACAACTCACTGCGGTTCTCTTTTAAGGTACTATTATGTCAAAAAATATAAACAAACGATTCAAAATTCATACACATTTTTTTCAATTTGACTTTATAGGATGGTTCTTCTGAGAGCAATGTCAAATTCAATCACATTTTGATTTCTACCAAATAATATACTTCCTCTGTAAATATTTTGTGGAGTGTTCCAAAATTCGCTCCGAGCACGTTCACTGTTGATCATTTGATTAAAATAGTTTGCCAAACAATTAATACTATAATTTGATCGGAGTTAATATTATCTTCAGTAATTATCACATTATATTAAAACATAAGCTTATAATATGTGAGAAATTATTTAGTCTTAATATGCATAATTCGCTCCGTGTTCCAAAATTCGCTCCATGTTCCAAAATTCGCTCCGGGCTTTGAGTTGATCGGAGTTTATATATTATTCAGTAATTAACCATATTACATTAAAATATAAACGTATAATATGGTAGAAAGTTGTAAACTATTTAGTCTTTATATGCATAATTCGCTCCGTGTTCCAAAATTCGCTCCGAGTGCGTTCACTATTGATCATTTGATTTAAATTATTGTTTCTCAAGCACTCGGTACTATAGTTTGATCGGAGTTTTTATATTCTTAAGTAATTGATCACATTTTATTAAAATATAAACCTATAATAGGGTAGAAATTGTGAAATTATTTAGCTTTAACGTGCATAGTCGGCCAGAGACAATTACAGAAAACAGCAACTACTCGTGAAAACATACAATAAAAGCAATGTATATGAAAGTAATACATATTATTATTAAAATTGGATCCATATATAAAACATTTTACACCATTTATTTGAAGTAAATCGGAATATATTTTTACATATAACATAGTTTCCATTTAACTCATAAAGTAAATATTTCACTTCAAATATTTTTAAGATCACTTCGAATTGCAAAAATAGCGCTAATTTATTGTATTGAAGTATAAAATATTTTATTTCGTTCATGTTTACTTATAGAGCGCGCAACAATATTTTTCTCGCCATTAATCCGATGTTAAAATTTTTCACCACTTTATTTTGCTGCACAGCACCCTTAATGCGGCAAAACAGTTGCTCGCAACCCTCAAGTCCTTTATGGGTACCAAATTAACAGCCACAACAACAAAAACCTTTTCTATTGGTATACTGTGTTGGCGAGACAGCAACGAATCAACATCGCGAGTTGCTGCTCTGCTTGTTTCACGAATACAAAAATGCCTTGCCAAAAACATGATTCATTGGGCACGTTCAGAAGGCGCAACACCTCAGTAACTGTTGCGATTGCACCTTCTGAACTCGTCGTTTTGCACTTCTGATCAACTGAACAGTTGCGTGTTAGATGATCGTAATATTTTTATGATCATTTGAGACAACATGTTGTGTGTTTTGAATTTGACAGCTAATGTATCAAGCCGTTCAGAAGGCGCATTATGATCACGGATTTTTTTAGCAACGGTTGCGCTCAACTTCTGTGCCTTCTGAACCTACCCAATAATAAAAGGTTGGATAACCTGGCAGTTGTCTCGGTCCCGCATTCTGCCGTAGCCTGTGTTGCTTTCTTTTTTCATTTATAGAAACTACTACTAAAATACAAGGAGAAATATTGTCTTCGTATGAAAAGTTCAATAGGCCACACTACCGATATTTTCGTGGAAATTGATTTTCTTATTGCGCAAATTCAAGTAAGTATGCCAAAAAAATAATGGAACTATATTGAATTAAAACAATAATTTACGTATTTCTTTACGAATATCGGAGTTATTCAAAATGTTTATTCTATAAGCTTCGTTTTACAGCAAGTGCAGTCGTTGCAAGTAAGTTTTGCGTGCTAGGATCTCCGTGTGTCCGTTCACGTTTGGCTGGTGCAGTAAACTGGGAATTACAGCTGCAGCGATTTATTTGGTGAAGTGCAGCCGTTGCATACTTACAAGTAAGTATACCACCCCATAATAGTGAAAGTTTAAATATCAATAAAGCTTTTTTCTTGTGTAGGTCAGGATCACTTTGTGTGTCAGTTCACGTTCGCTGGTGCAGGTATTTTCACTACTGCAACCTTTGGTTTGGTCGAGTGCAGTCTTTGCATACTTACAAGCAGGAACGTGAACCGGTTTTGAACCGGAAAACCGCTTTTTTCTATTAATTAACTGAACCATTAACCGAACCGAAATTTTCCACAAATGTTTGATCCGAATCGAAAACCGAACCACTTTCCGTAAAGGCTTAAAGGTTCGTTTCAACTAAGTTTTAATAGATAAATGTACCCACTTTTTTATACCCGAGCGCACTTGTGCACAAGGGTATATTAATTTTGTTCACATAACGGTTGTTTGTAACAGCCAAAACGAATCGAGATAGATATAGACAAATGTATACATAAATGCTCAGAAGGAATAGAGAAACCGATTAAGCCATGTCTGTCTGTACGTCCGTCTGTCCGGCGTAGCCACGCCCACTTATGGTTACATGTGTATATCTTGCTAACCGCTGCACCAATTTCTTCCAAACTTGGCACAGTTGTTGGCCTTGGTACAGCATAAAAACCGCCGAAACTTTTTAAAATCGGACAATAACAACGCCCACATCCCATACCACGGTAATTTAGTGAAATACAAAATCTTCGATAAATCATTAAATATTGAAGCTAATTTATTCAAAATTGATGCTTGCAACAATTCTTTACCAAGAAATACGTTTATGGTAAAATTTTGGAAAATGGGCGTGGCACCGCCCACTTATGATCACATATAAGTATATCGGTAACCGTTCTACCAATTTGTACCAAACTCGGTATGGTTATTGTACTTGCCACGTGTAAGCAAAACGTTGAAAATTATTGAAATCGGACTAAAATAACGGCCGATTCTCATATAACGGTAAATTTAAGAAATGCTTGAAACTTCAATATTTCGAAATTGAAGGACGCTAATTTACTCAAAATTGATACACCTCGGCTTACCATCTAGCGGAAGGTTTCGGAAGGGTGAAAAAACATATATTTAATACTTGCGCCGGGTATTTAATGTTCGGCTCCGCCCGAACTTAGACTTTCTTACTTGTTTTATTTGAAGTACTAAATAAAAAAATATTATTAAAAATTAATAACTTTTCCTTTTTTTATTTACTTAAATCCCCTAATGTACCACCAAAATTATTTCTTAAAAATATTTGACATCCGCATTCGCATTCGCATCCGCGGATGTTAGCTTTTAAACATCCGCATCCGCATTCGCATCCGCGGATGTCTAAAATTCCACATTCGCAACATCCCTGATACATATGTACATCATTGATATGCTGTTGTTTGTGCATGCCACTACAGCGCAGTGAACGGACTTCTACCACATTGTGGTAGATCTGCCACTTTTTTGAGCATCTACCACATCTACACTTGTTCTTTTTGTTAAACATGGTAATACCTACCATGTGACCTTGCGCGTTATTTTTAATAACCGAGGGCACTTGCGTACAAGGGTATTATAACTTTGGTCACATAACGGTTGTTTGTAACAGGTAAAACTAATCGAGATAGATATAGACAAATGTATACATAAGTTATCAGAATAAAAAGACAAATCGATTAAGCCGTGGCTGTTTTAACGAAACTTTGTATGCGCACTTCTTTCGAGCGTAGGACGGATGGTATTGAAAATGGGCAAAATCTGACAATAACCACGCCTATCTCCCATATAACGGTAATTTGGAGAAATACGAAATCTTCGATAAATCAGTAAATATTAAAGCTAATTTATTCAAAATTTATGCTTGCGACATCCTTTACCAAGAAATACGTTCATGATAAAATTTTGGAAAACGGGCGTGGCACCGCCCACTTATGCTCACATATATGTATCTCGGTAACCGGTCTACCATTTTATACCAAACTCGGTATGGTATTGCCAAATAAAAGCAAAACGTTGAAAATTATTGAAATCAGACTAAAATTGAGACCGATTTTCATATAACGGTAAATTTCAGAAAAGCTTGAAACTTCAATATTTCGAAATTTAAGGACGCTAAATTACTCAAAATTGATACAGCCCGGTATACCATGTTGCGGTGGCTTTCGGAAAGGTGAAAATCATATATTTAATACTTGTGCCGGGTATTGAATGTTTGTTTTTCGAACCGTTGAACCGAACCGAAACCCCGATTCAGAGACAAAAAACCGCTTTGGCGAACCAATCTAAAAGAGCAAAAACAGTTCGAACCGCTGAACCGAACCGACAAAATATTTCATCCGGTTCACGTCCCTGCTTACAAGTAAGTATACCACCCCATAAAAGTGAAAGTGCAAATATTAATAAAGATTTTTTCTTGTGCTGGTCAGGATCATTTATGTGTCCGTCCACGTTCGCTGGTGAGGGTGTTTTCACCACTGCAGCCTTTGGTTTGGTCAAGTGGAGAATTTACATAAGTGAGTATACCACCCCATAAAAGTGAAATTTCAAATATTGATAAAGATTTTTTTCTTGTGCAGGTCAGGCTCATTTGTGTGTCCGTCCACCCGTAATTCAATTTAAGATATTGAACATGTAATTTTGAAATGCAACAAATAGAATAATTTTTAAAAGATTAATTTATATACTTTATATCAATTGCATCTTTACTATTTGTATATTTCTTCATATTGCACACCGTCTTCAAAAGAGTCCCAACCCAAAATAATAAGTTTGTCAGAAAATGCGAAAAACTATTTCTTAGCACATGACTATCATATGGGCAGGGCGACCTTAGGTTTTTTTGTTAACAAATTATAACAAAACTTTGCCCCAGCTTTTACTGAAAGGTAAATAAAAGCTCTGTTTAAGCCTGCAGCTTAAGTTTAGGATACAAACTTCACCGAGAGATGTCGCTGCCAACCACTCGCTAACAGGACTCGTTACTTTATCCCCCTTTTGGCACGAGTCCTGTTAGTCGATCCCGTTGTCAAATTCCACCGTCTGTGAACTCTATAAATGCGGCAATTGAGTATAGCCTCTTTCTATTCTATTTTGTGATCGACAGCCAGCGACATCTCAGGTGAGTACACTCATGTTTTGTACATATATTTATTCAATAAAATTAAATTGTGTATAAATACCCGAACACCTGACATATCTTATATCTTTGGAGACTAGGGCGTTAGTTTAAAAGATTATCTTAAAGAATCGGCTCCCCCAATGGTCCCCGTTGCCGGAATCACGAGGATTTCCGGCCCCTAAATTACCCCGCTCGAACATGGTCCTTCGAGCCGGATCTTTAAGATAATCTTTTTTTGTTCATTAATTTTGCGATTTTTTAAAAATAATAATTACAATTATCTCAATAAAAATATTTTTTAACAAAAATTAACAACTCTCGTCAAGTCCCATTGGTAAAGTTTTTATTAGCACACACCATTGTGAATGAGCCCGCATGAAAGAAGCAGCATTTGACATTTCATGCAGCCGGCCATTTGCAAAACAAAAAGAAAACCAGCTAGCTGAACAAAAAAGGTAAAAAACAAAAAAGGGAACTTGTTCCGGCAATCCACGAGGGAGATAAGTCCCCTTTTCAGTGACTATTTGCAAAAAGGGTGCACTCGCGGAATAAATAAAGGTGAGTGAAAACTAATAGGGAATCTCCATGAGACAACCTTCACAGGCAATTAGTGGAAAGGCCTTTGCTATACTAGGCAATTGCTGCATTGGGCTGAAAGTTGCCTGTAAAAGGCGCCTCATGAAAAGTCCCTATAACTTAAAATTGGTAAAGAAGGCGCTGGAAAAAGCGTTGTCCAAACGTGGTCTGGACCACATATTCGCTGAGTAGCGGAACTCAGCTAGTAAGCGGTAAAATCCCGCTAGTCGACTGCAACGGCCAACGAAATATATATATGTATATATATATATATATATATATATATATATATATATATATACATATATATACATTGGTGCAAGTCCAAATTAAAAAGACACCAAAAAGTGCTAAACAAGTGCAAGTCCCTGATTAGCAGGGCAGTGAAAGTGCGGTAAAAGACCCTAAAAAATCAGGGCAACAAGCGAAAACTGCTACAAAGCGCCGAAAAGTGCAAGTCCCTGATTAGCAGGGCAGTGAAAGTGCGGTAAAAGACCCTAAAAAATCAGGGCAACAAGCGAAAACTGCTACAAAGCGCCAAAAAGTGCAAGTCCCTCATTAGCAGGGCAGTGAAAGTGCGGTGAAAGTCCCTGAGTAGCAGGGCAACAAG
>NW_023458630.1:131248-132116 GCF_013731165.1 Rhagoletis pomonella | reverse complement strand
AGGGCAGTGAAAGTGCGGTGAAAGTCCCTGAGTAGCAGGGCAACAAGCGAAAACTGCTACAAAGCGCCAAAAAGTGCAAGTCCCTGATTAGCAGGGCAGTGAAAGTGCGGTAAAAGTCCCTATAAAATCAGGGCAATAAGCGCAACTGAAACAAATCGCCAAAAAAAGTGAAAGTCCTGACTAGCAGGGCAGTGAAAGTGCGGTGAAAGTCCCTGAGTAGCAGGGCACTAAGCGATAAGCGCAAAAAATCAGCCTGCAAGTGAGGGTCCTGATTAGCAGGGCAGTGCAAGTGCGGTGAAAGTCCCTGATTGGCAGGGCAGTGAAAGTGCGTGAAAATCCCGAAAAAAGGCAGAGAAAGTGCGGTGAAAGTCCCTGAGTAGCAGGGCACTAAGCGATAAGCGCAAAAAAAAAATCAGCTTGCAAGTGAAAGTCCTGATTAGCAGGGCAGTGAAAGTGCGGTGAAAGTCCCTGAGTAGCAGGGCACTAATCGATAAGCGCAAAAAATCAGCTTGCAAGTGAAAGTCCTGATTAGCAGGGCAGTGCAAGTGCGGTGAAAGTCCCTCATTAGCAGGGCATTGAGCGATAAACGCAAACAAAAAAATTATTATACAATTTTATAATTTTGTACTAAATAAGCACCTCAGTCTCTTTCGCAGGATCGAGGCTAGACCATAAGCGCCATTGCAACAACCGCAGTGAAACCACAGCGAGCGCTCCAGCAAAAGAGCAGCAATAGCGACACTCCAACGCTCCACCGCGGGAGCACAGCATACTTCGAGGCCCCCCACCAAGTGGTCTACCACGGGAGCAACAATACAACTAGGCCCCCCACCAAGTGGTCCACCGCGGGAGCAACAAAAATACAACG
>NW_023458630.1:113604-131238 GCF_013731165.1 Rhagoletis pomonella | reverse complement strand
TCCACCGCGGGAGCAACAAAAATACAACGAGGCCCCCCACCAAGTGGCCCACCGCGGGAGCACAGCATACTTCGAGGCCCCCCACCAAGTGGTCCACCGCGGGAGAAATAACCACAACAGTTTCGATAACAGTAAGCTGCACGAAAAGGTAAGCCTTTGAGATTCGCCACGTATATTCAAGTCGGGCGCGATTTGATTTAATTTGCGGTGAACTGGTACACGGTGAAAGTACCGGAATCACATCAATTTAGTGAAAAAAAAATAAAAAAATTTATATAAGTGCTTAAGTTGTGCAGCAGCCGGTATCCAGTGTCAGAAGAGCCAGCAGATAGTGACCTGGAGTTCCAGCCCAAAAAGCTTAGCCGACAGAAGAAGCTGCGCCAATATCAAGACCCTACCGACCGAGTGTAGCTGGGGTGAGAAATTATCTCAAAGAAAGCTCTTTAAGATACATTCTCACGAGTAACACTCATTGGACTCCCCATCAGCTGGTCATCACACAACCAGTGGATAAAGCACCGTAGGAAATTAATCCGTTTTGGTTTTTTGTATTAATTGATTGTGAGTAAATTTAAAGTTTAAAGTCAATAATAAATAAACGTCTTTCTCTAAAAATGGCGAATGCTAGCGATTTTTCTCGCGCTTGTGATGCACTAATAGAGTTTGAAGAGCGGTTTAATCAGACTCCAGGTGCAAATCACTCTGTTTTTTCGTTTGAAATACAGAAGGAGGAGCTTAAGGCACTGTGGGCAAAAGTCAAAGATTCTTTCGATTCTTATTCGCGGAATTTGTCTGACGACAATACGGGTGTTGCGGCCATGAGTTTAGCCAAATGTAAATACCAGGATTGCTATTCAGCATACCTGACTTGTGCGGCGTTGATGGGTGAAACCATTCATAATTTGACTTTTGCTCAGCCAAGCTCCTCAACGTTTAACCCCATAAACCGTGAGCCTGAGCCAATACCGGGGTCAAGCCTTCACCTTCCTCCATGCGATACGGAGATTTTTTATGGTGATTATATGGCGTGGCCATCCTTTAGGGATTTATTCACGGCCATTTATATAAATAATTCGCGGTTAACTCCGGTTGAGAAATTGTACCACCTCAATCAAAAGACCCGTGGGGAAGCCAAGGATATCGTGAAAAAGTCCCCGTTGACCAATGATGGTTTTGCGATTGCGTGGCAAAACTTGAGCGATCGTTATGAAAATAAAAGAGTTATGGTCAATAGCCAGTTGAAGACATTATTTAACTTGCCCACGGTAACAGTTGAACGTGGGACGGATATTAAAAACTTGCAGCGGACACTGAATAATTGCATCGCAGTCCTGCAAATGTATGGCATTGATATCGCGAACTGGGATGCTATATTTGTGTTTTTAGTTTCCAGCAGATTACCAGACAACACTTTAGCTTTGTGGGAGCAGGGAATCGTTGACAAAGCTGAAATTCCGAGATGGGAGGATTTGGATAACTACCTTTCGAGTAGGTATCAGACCTTAGAAACAGTTTCGGATATTCAAAGCACACGAGTGCCTAAGGCAGGACCAATGCGAGCACCAGTGGTGCCGTTTGGAAAAATAATAACGGCCCATCATACCCATTTTACGCAGCCTGCATGCAGGTTGTGCTCAGACCAGTCCCATGCATTGAAATCATGTCCCAAGTTTTTAGCGATGAAGGTAGACGATCGGTGTAAGGTAGTTAGAAAATATAACTTATGTATGAATTGCCTAGCACATTCTCATATAGCGAGGAATTGTAAGAGTACTTTCAATTGCTTGAGTTGCCTTCAGCGGCACCACTCACTATTGCACCGAACTCAAGCAGGAAACAGCACTACGGCCACAAACAGGAGACCTTCTACGGGAAATGGAGAGGCACAGCAGCCTAATGCCGCATCGACATCCGGTAATGTAACCGCTCTGTTTGCTGCTAGTGCTAAAAACATAATTTTGGGTACGGCTATGGTGCACATTCGGCACTTAGGGGTGGACTATGAAGCTAGGGCTCTTCTCGATTCGGGTTCAGAAGGGACTTTCATTACAGAGCGGCTGCAAAGACTCATCAATCTCCCGACGCGACCTGTTGACACAAATATATGTGGAATAAATGCGACACTATCGGCTAAGGTGCGAAAGCTCGCACAGTTTATTTTAGGTTCACCTGCCGAACCCCAGTTTAGAATTGAGGCAAGAGGCCTGATTCTACCCCAACTGACAGGAAACCTCCCCCAGATTTCAGTTGACCAAGCAGATCTTGGTCTACTGCCCCCTATCGAATTAGTTGATGTTAATTTCCACAAAAGTCAACAGGTCGACATGATAATTGGTGCGGACTTGTATCCAGCTATTATGAAAGAAAAAATTAAGAAACATGTTTTGGGTACCCTTTTGGCACAGGAGACAGTTTTTGGTTGGGTATTGACAGGTCCTGTTCCTCAGACTACTCGGACAGGTGCTTCCTGTATGTCTTTTTTCAATGAAATTTCCAGCTCTCAGCTAACCCGCTTCTGGGAACTTGAGCAAGTTCCGAGTAAAAAACAGGTTACTCCTGAAGACGCGTTTTGCGAGAAACATTTCGCAAAGACAACGCTGAGAAATGACCAGGGTCGTTATGTAGTAGCATTGCCGTTTCGACAGGAGTTCCCAGCAGATATCAGTCTTGGATATTCGCGAACGAGTGCAGCGCATCAATTTGTTCGCAACGAAGCATCGATGATGAGGAGACCAGAGCTGAGGGAGGAATATCATCGTGTATTACGAGAATACATTACGCTCGGTCATATGAAACCAGTGGACAGCACCGTGAGTGAACCTTTATCAGGGACATACTACTTGCCTCATCATGCAGTCATCAAACCGGACAGCACCACTACCAAGGTTCGAGTGGTGTTCAATGCATCAAGTCCATCTTCGAATGGGGCTAGTTTAAATGATGTGCTCTACCCAGGCCCAGTTTTGCAGGCCGATCTTGTCGCCTTGCTATTGAAGTGGCGATTTTTCAAATATGTTTTCAACGCGGACATCGAGAAGATGTATAGGCAGATTCAGCTGCATTCATATAACACGCCATACCATAGAATTCTTTTCAGAGAATCCCAAAATGAGGCGCTGGTGGATTTTGAGTTGCAAACGGTGACGTTTGGTGTCAACTGTGCCCCGTATCTGGCAATAAGAACTCTTCTCCAATTAGCAGAAGACGTTAGTTTGCAGTTTCCATTAGCTTCCAGGGTTTTAAAGCAGCATATGTACGTGGACGACGTACTTGCGGGAGCTCATGATACCGAGACAGCAATTCGCACTCGCAATGAACTCATAGATGCGCTGAAGGGAGCAGGATTTCCACTCCGGAAGTGGACATCGAACTCCAGGGAAATCCTGTCAGCTTTGCCAAAGGCTCATCTTCTGAAGGAGGATTTTTTGGAAATCGACGATTTGAGCGAGGCGAGAATGTTGGGAATTCGATGGAATGCTGCTCACGACATGTTTCATTTCAACGTGCAAGAGATCCCAATAAAACCATGCTACACCAAACGGGAGGTTTTATCGTGTGTGGCAAAATTATTTGACCCTGCAGGGTGGTTGGGCCCCATTGTGGTAGAGGCAAAAATTCTGATGCAAGACATATGGCTAACCAAGATAGATTGGGATGATAGTCTACCTCGAACCCTTTACCGCGGTGGGAGAACTTTCTTAGAAATTATATCCATATTTCAGAGATTAAAATTCCAAGGTGGATCAATTTCACACCTTGGACTGAAATTGAGTTTCATGGATTTTGTGATGCCTCAGAGAAGGCGTATGCGGCAGCGTTGTATGTAAGAGGACGCGAACGTAATTCAAATAAGACCCCGGATGTAAATTTACTTGTAGGCAAAACAAAAGTAGCCCCAGTAAAAACCGTCTCTCTACCACGATTAGAGTTGTGCGGGGCACTACTTTTAGCAGAACTAATAAATGCTTTACTTCCACAGTTTGACGTAGCCCAGCCAGTGATCTACAAGTGGACCGACTCCACCATCGTGCTCTCGTGGCTCAGGAAGCCTCCTTGTTGTTGGACCACTTTCGTGGCGAATCGGATCGCAAAAATCGATGAACTGGTTGGTGTGAGAGGATGGAATCATGTGGATTCGAATGATAACCCAGCAGACCTCGGCAGCCGCGGCGTCCCACCCCAAGAACTTGTAAAGAGCACACTTTGGTGGCAGGGCCCGAAGTGGTTGAAGGAACAACCATCGGAATGGCCAAAAAAGATGGATGAGAGGTCCATGGAAACGGATTTAGAACAAAAAGCCGTGCGCGTTCACATGATCGCCACGCAGCCGCATGACTTTTTGGAAAGATTTTCAGATTTCTCTCGAGCACTGCGGGTATTAGCACGGGTTTTTCAGTTTTATTACAAAACGCATCCCGTACACAAATTGATCCAGCGAGAGGAAACGACCCAAGTGACTTCCGATGAAATTCGACAGGTCAAAACACGCTTGATTCTTTTAGCGCAGAAGCGGTGCTACTCCAATGAATATCAGGCACTTGAGGCATCAAGGCCAGTGGGCGCAAAGAGTCCCCTCAACGCTCTCAATCCATTTCTCATTAGAAATAGAATCATGAGAGTTGGAGGGAGACTAGCGCTAGCGGAGCTGCCATATAATGAACGCTACCCAGTGATTTTGCCGTACGATTGCCAATTTTCTCGCCTTTTAGTCAGATTCTCACACGTGATTTCCCTGCATGGAGGAACTCAACTCATTCTGAGACTTCTGAGGGCAGGATTTTGGATCATACGGATGAAAAATTTAAGCAAAAGCGTAATCCATAATTGTAAAGTTTGCCTTATTTACAGAAAAAAGACACGAGAGCAACTTATGGCAGCACTCCCACCGGAACGAACGGAAGTTTCCCGGCCCTTCACCAATACTGGCGTGGATTTCACTGGACCGTTCGAGATAAAAAACTATACCAGCAGAGCGTGTCTTATAACCAAAGGATATGTTTGCGTTTTCGTGTGCTTCGCGACGAAGGCAATACACCTGGAAGCAACAAGCGATCTATCGGCTTCCACCTTTCTAGCGGCATTTTCAAGGTTGTCCTCGGAGGCTGTGCTCGGACAATGGTACTAATTTTGTAGGAGCTAATAAAGCTTTAAGGCAGGACTTCCGTAACTTTGTAGCCGAAAGTTCCCGCCTAACCACCCAGTCGTATGCTCATCAAGAGATCGACTGGCACTTCATCCCACCGGGAGCCCCACATATGGGAGGGCTGTGGGAAGCAGGAGTGAAGAGCTTTAAAACCCACTTCCGTAAGGTGGCGAATACCATGCGGTTTACAATGGAGGAGTTCTCCACTTTGTTAGCAAAGATAGAAGCCTGCCTAAACTCGAGACCAATTAGTCCGCTTTCCGACAACCCCGAATCCACAGAACCCCTCACCCCAGGACACTTTCTGATAGGCAGTCCGTTGCTGGCAATTGCGGAACCGGAAATAAGTGGAAATCCCATGTCAATCGTCAACCGATGGCAAAAAATTAAAGCCATTCATCAAGGATTCTGTCGGCGATGGAAGGAGGAATACCTAAAGGAACTACACAAGAGAGTCAAGTGGCAACACCCCAACGAAACATCGAAGTCGATGATTTCGTGGTTATCAAAGAGGATAACCTACCCCCGAATGAATGGCGACTTGGCAGAGTTGTTAAGGTTTTTTTAGGGCAAGACAAACGCGTGCGAGTCGTAGAAATACGCACCACGCGTGGCGTGATTACACGACCGATCGTAAAATTAGTACTACTCCCTCTAGCGAATACAAACTAACTTTTTTTCTACTTCCAGAATTTTACAATATGGTTCGAGCTAACTCAAACGCAGCCCAAGAGTGCTACCGATGCCCCGTCTGCAAGCGTAACCACCGCTTGCTGTTCTGCCGTCAGTTCCACCGAATGGAGCCTGAGGAGAGACTTCGAGCTGTCCTCCTTCACCATTATTGTGCCAACTGCCTTTCGTCGCGTCACATGTCCGGCGAGTGTTCATCACGGAGAAGTTGTGATCTGTGCCAACAGCGACACCACAGTCTCCTCCACCTGTGGGAAACTCCCAGGCGGCAGGAAGACGGGTCGCAGGACCCGAATGCTCCCGACGGCCGGCCAATCCGGCACCGCCGTCCATACCACGCTCAGGCGTTGACTGAGTCAAGCGAAGAGGTTTTGGAGATCGACGCTAGCGATGAGGACCGCCAAGTGGTCGAAGACGCGGCTGAATTGAGCGAGCCACCGGTATTCAGACTACCTCTGTCGGGTATCCGGTCGGCAGTCCAGCGAGCCCCAAGAACCGTCAAAAATAGACGCCCGCGTTCTCGCCGACACACGCGCCGCAACTCGCAACCGCCGCGCCGCCGAGGTGTGAGAGACGCCCGAGAGCGAATCTATGGACCAGCTCGAAGTGCTCTGGGCTTATCAGTCCTCACACCTACGGTGATGCTAAAGGTGATGTCAAGAGGGAGAATTCATGCTGTGCGAGCCATCATAGACCCAGGGCAGCCGCATTGCAAGATCGCAAGAGCCCTAGCGCGGAGGCTGCACGCAGTACCCAGAGGTAAGAGCGACCAGTGTTCCTTAACACTCAAAGGGTGGAGTGAGAGACTGGAGATCCGGGCAAAGGTGCTACCGAGCCTGATGCGAACCGCCCCAGAGCGCACAGTCGACGCACGTGTAGCGAATGAGTTCGACAATCTGCGGTTAGCCGACCCAACCTTTTACCGCGCGAGTGTGGTATCTATGGTACTGGGAGCCGATGCATATGCCGTAAGCTTGCGTCCGGGATTGATGCCCGCGACCCCCACCAGACCAGCCGCGCAGAATACTATGTTTGGCTGGGTGATATCAGGAGCTACCCCCTATGGCTGGAGCTGAAGAAGACGGCGAAGAGTGGCCAACTAGTTTAGTATTTAAGAAAAAACAAAGAATGAACTGATGAATTTTTGAATTGTTGAAGTACATTTTATTTTTGAATTGTAATTTTGAAATGTATTTTGAATATTGAATTATTGAATTAATATATTATATTGCAGCGATCCTGCAAGGCGGGCGGCATGTTTAAGCCTGCAGCTTAAGTTTAGGATACAAACTTCACCGAGAGATGTCGCTGCCAACCACTCGCTAACAGGACTCGTTACTTTACCTCCCTTTTGGCACGAGTCCTGTTAGTCGATCCCGTTGTCAAATTCCACCGTCTGTGGACTCTATAACTGCAGTAATTGAGTATAGCCTCTTTCTATTCTATTTTGTGATCGACAGCCAGCGACATCTCAGGTGAGTACACTCATGTTTTGTACATATATTTATTCAATAAAATTAAATTGTGCATAAATACCCGAACACCTGACATATCTTATATCTTTGGAGACTAGGGCGTTAGTTTAAAAGATTATCTTAAAGAATCGGCTCCCCCAATGGTCCCCGTTGCCGGAATCACGAGGATTTCCGGCCCCTAAATTACCCCGCTCGAACAGCTCTGTTTACATTTTTAGCGCATAATCCCAAAAATGCCATATTTTGAGTTGTAACTCTTTTGATGACGGTGTGCGATATAGTCCCTTTGAATAATGGATTTGTTTGAATTCCATTAATTTTCTTTAATATATACTTTAATATATGTATATTGGGAATATTTGTCGATAAGATTTTTCTTTAGTCAGAATTTTATGTGAATAAAATTCGCCCATTCTTCATTTATTTCATTTTTAATATCTATATATACGGTGACCATCCGTTCTGTTTTTTGCAGGACCGTACTGTTTTTCAAAGGTCGGTCCTGCGTAGTTTCTCAAACCTAAAAAACCTGAAAATGTACTGATTTTTTCCAAGTGTCCTGCATTTGTCCCGCATTATATTCGTTATTTTAAAGTTATCGGACAATGGATGCATTTTTTCAAAAAAGTGTTTTTTAGTACTTTTCGTAGCTTTTCTTCATATCTCATGAGGGTATTGTTATGCCTCTTACCAAAATATAAATGTAACTTGTGGCGACTTCAATGAAAATTATTAGTGCTACAGGCGACCATTTGCATTTTGTCGTCAAAGTCGAAAAAAGTGAGATTTTCAATCAAATACGCAGATTCATTATTATTATTATTATTATTTTTTTTTCATTATTTTAAAAATTCGATAAAGAATATACATATATCATTACAGTAAATTTTGAGGCAAAGATAATGAAAATCGGATTAGATATGTAGATGCTATGGAACGCAATCTGCACAAATTATATATTTTTGTAAAGGGCACTTTGTAACACGTCGTTTACGTCGATTCCTGACGTCGATTTTTGACAAATAACTGCGAAAAGTACCAAAAAACTCAAAATTTGACTATAAAATAATCTTTTAAAGATTTTCACTCTTCGTGTAAGCGATTGTAATTATAATATGTTTTACTATACTTTCATAAATATTTATGTAAAAAAAGATTAATATCGATGAAAAGAACGTGATTAATTTTTTAAGTTTAAAATGTATTAAGAATTTATTTATTTATTTATCTAGAAATAAACATTTCGTACAGACTATTTGGTAAAAAAATATAAATTAATAACTAATTTAGCATGCTATTTAAAAGTAGTTTGAAGTTAGATTTGGAGGAAGAGAAATCGATAGCAGAAGAGTTGAAGAGCGAATTAAACTCGTTTAGAGCTCTGCGAATAGGAGCGTTATTCGTATAATTATTCCTGACAAAATCCAGAGAAAAAATGTCATGATTCCTAAGGCTTCTTGGTGGGATATTAAATGTAATCCGTTCGAGTAAGAACGGGGAGTCAATCGCACCCCGTATAATGTCAAAAACGAAAGTAAGAGAAGGAATAATCCTTCTATTATGCAGTGATTTAAGGTTTATAAGCATGCATTTAGCAGTGTAAGATGGGAAAGGATCAAACGAAATGTAGAGAGCGTAGAGCATAACGAATAAAAGATTTTTGGATACGTTCAATTCTGTTGATATGACATTCATAATATGGTCGTGAGATGAAGACAGCGTACTCGAGCTTAGAACGAACAAGAGTAGTGTATAGTAATTTTATGGTATATGGATCAGTGAAGTCCGAGCTAAATCGACGGATAAATGCAAGCATTGAATATGACTTTGCAATGGTATAATTTAAGTGGCTGTGAAAAAGAAATCTAGCATCAAAAATTACTCCTAAGTCAGAAACTTCACCAATGGTGGCAAGCTGCGAGTCACCTATGAGATACGAAGTCTGGGTAATGGAACGTGATTTGGAGTAGGAGACATGGTAACACTTTTTTATATTTAAATTGAATCTATTTTTGGAGCACCAAGCAACCATATTATTAAGATCAGCCTGTAGATTGAATGAGTCTGAAGCATTAGAAATTGTAGAATAGATTTTCAAGTCATCGGCATACAATAAAAATTTTGAAAAGTTGAAACAACTAGAAATATCATTAATGAAAATCACGAAAAGTAGGGGACCCAAGATGCTCCCCTGAGGAACTCCAGAGGAGGCGATGAAGGGATAGCAGAACACATTGTCAACTACAACAACACAATTCCGCGAAGAAAGATATGATTTTACCCAAGATAAAAAAGCTGAATGAAAACCTCTGCTAGCCAATTTTAAAATTAATATTGAATGACAGACTTTGTCAAACGCCTTCGAAAAGTCCGTATACACGGTATCGACTTGCAGACGGTTATTAAAGGCAGTTAAACAGGATTCGGTAAAAACAGCTAGGTTATTTACAGTGGACCTTCCAGGCATAAAACCATGCTGATTAACAGATATTAAGGGACTAACAGCAAAAAATACTTTTTGTTTGACAATAAACTCAAATAATTTGGATATCGTTGATAATTTTGCTATTGGCCGATTGTTGCTTAGATCGTTTTTATTGCCAGATTTGAATACCGGGGTGATAAGAGTGGTCTTCCAATCATCTATAAACTCCCCCTGTTCAAGCAATTTATTGAAGATCAAAAAAAGTGGATAGGCAAAGGCGGGACAATTCTTCAACAGGAATGACGATATTCCATCAACATCAGATTGAGTTGAAGATTTGATATGCCGGATGCCATCCTCAACATCATCAACTAAAATAGCAAGCGAACCAAAATTGATAGGAGAATGGGCATTTTGATGATAACCGACACAAGGATCCGAATCCTTCACAAAGTTGGAGCGAAAGAAATCCGCAAAAAGATTGGCAGCTTCAGAGGGAGTAGAAGCTTGCATTTCATGATAAAACACATCACTGGGAATACTGGAACACGATTTCTTGGACTGGACATACCTCCAAAAAGCCTTTGGATTCAATTTTATTTCCGACGCAAAATTAAGAACATAATTCCGCTTAAGAACCTTACTCATCGACCTAAACTCTCTGGAGTATCGCAAGTATTTATCCTTGTGAGATAGGGCATTTGAAAGTTTAAATTTCTTAAAAAACTTGTTTTTCAAATTCTTAAATTTTTTTAGATCTTTGGTATACCAAGGTACCTTATAGCTTTTTTTACGCACTATTGGTATATTATCCGCACAGATTACATTAATTTCTTGCTTAAAAGTATCGAAACAATCCAAAACACCAACCCCGCAAATAACGAATCCCAGGCTACAGATGAAACCGCATCATTTACAACATCAAAGTTGCATTTTCTATAGCAAAAGCTAGTAGGATTACTGTCCGATAAAACAGTTCTAAACTCATAAAACTCTAAATGAAAAATAAGCGGAACATGATGTAGACCGGGAGTCGATAATGGGTCAAGGCACTCATTAAGTGTGAAATTCAAATCATTACCAATAAAGATAAGGTCTAGGATTCTAGATAGCTTATTAGAAAAACTATTAATTTGCGATAGGTTAATACTTAATAAATTATCAATAACATAACATTCACAGCCACTGTTAACATTCTTAGGATATAAAGCTAGGCCATTATCCAAACTAGACCAGTTAATATCACACAGGTTAAAATCCCCAACAATACAAAGATTTTCATTATTAGAAGCTAAGGCAAGAATATTATCTACATGCGCTTTATATAAAGACTCAGCACTAGACGGCGGAACATAGGAGGCACATACAAAAAGCTTAGACAAGCCATTGACCGAAACGCAGAGCTGATCCAGCAGGGTATCCGCATTCGCCAAAGGGACAAGCGACGATCGATAGTTTCGCCTAACTGCAATGAGTACTCCACCACCTCTAGAGAGCCCCGTTTTAATATAGTCACGGTCTTTGCGAAAAACGTTGTACAGATTGGCGTCAAAAAACTCAGAATCGAAAAAATTTGTATTAAGCCAGGTCTCAATCAGTATGTAAATATCATAATCTGAGTGAGAACTCATTTCAAAAAATGCCGTGGACTTTGTTCGGAGGCCAGAAACATTTTGATAAAATATTTTTAATCGCTTGGAAGGAACTTTTCTTGACACAGGGTTAGTTATGCCTCTTTCTGAGGAGCACCGTCTCGTTGAAAAAACGAAACGGACGAATCAACACACTCTCGGGCCATATGTCCGCCTAAAGCAGCTTCTCGTAGCCGCAATCCAAAATCCCGAATTTGAAGTTAATTCTTCTGAGTTTACTAAGATCCGAATCTTTCTTTATTAGCGGGTAGCAAACCATCCACCTTACATCGATTTTAGCTGCCTTAGAAGCATACGACAAAATATCAGCTGCGGTTACACTAGGCGAGAATGAAGATATATGCAGCCATTTGAAGTCTCAAATAACACTTAGCTCATTGGTGCTGCATGAGCCAATAACCAAAGGTTCTATAGTATTGCGTTTACGTTTTGGTACAGTTTTCCAGCCGAGTGTTTGCAATGTATTAGTAGCAGTCGCAGCCGCACTCGCAGTAGGCGTCGTAGCTTGCATTACCACTGGGACAGGCGAAGAAGTAGGAATAGGAGATGAAGAAAAATCGCCAGCACAAGCAGCATTGCAAAGACCAGATGGTGTAGCGGAAACGGGATCGCGAGAGCCCGACGCAGCAGGCGCGCGGTTGTTTACATGCTGTAGAGCGCGAACATTTGAAGAAGATGACTAAGTAAGTAAATGAGACGAGACAACAGAAAACGTCGTGTCACTGTTGTTGCCAAAAATATCATCACAAGCAGGGGCAGCATCAGGAGAGCCCGACGCAGCAAGCTCGCTGTTGTTTACAATCAAATGCACTTGTAACGAATTTGGAAGCGGCGAGAAAGTGAGCAGTTCGGTGTCCACTGCCCGGCAACCGTTGACACCACTTTTGTTGTTATTAGCACTTTTAAGGGCACATACTTCTGCAGTTGATGCATTAATAGCATTGGCATTGTTGTTACCACTTGCAGCTATTAAATTAACTTGGTTTTTTACACCATCAATCTGCGACGCTAAGTCTTTAAACTTTACTTCGAAAGCAGTCAAAATAGATTCTATGCCCATTTTCTGAGTGACACTGATCGACTCAAAGGCTTTGCAAATTTTATCAGGTGTATCCACACAGTTACTGCACAGGTAGCGAATATGTCGGTTGGTTGAAAACAACCTCACCTCATACTCCGAGATAGGACCTTCACAACATGCCCTATGGAAGCGTTTAATACAAAAACCACTGCAAGGCACCACTGAAGAATCATTCCTCGCAAACATTTTAATGCACTTCCCGCAAAAGTCCATATTTAAAATATGTATGTATGTTTGAATGTGTTAAACACGATAATAAACAAAGCAGATTAAGAGAGTAAGCAAAAACATGTCTACACTCAACGACAGCCGACGGCGTTAATGAATTTAGAATGATATATACTCTTTTGACATTTTTATACAACGTAAATATATGTAGGCATATTTTCGAAAAATTGTCCTTCATTTTGAATCCATATTTATGGTCACCGTATCTATATAGCATGTTTAATATACCATAAAAAAGTTAATGCATTGTCTATTGTGTAGATCAGTGGAATCTGCTTTATATATTTAATTCAATTTTTATACAAAAAAGGCATTTCAGCACTACCAGACTACTTTTCCTACTACTTTTTCAGAAAAGGGTATAAAATGGTTACTCGCTTTCTCTTTCCTTCTCAAATGCAACCTTACAAGGCAGTCGATTGACACAAATGTCAATAGGGGTATTCTCGAAGTCTTGCATGATGCACGGATTGCACGAAATGCAAAAATACTATTCCAAATTTGGAAGAGTACGAGAGCACCCCAATGCAAAGTGGTAGCATGTATGGGTAGCAAGCAGCGAAATTATGTATCAAATACAATAACAAGATACAGCACAAAAAAAATTAAATGAGCGAGATGAGAGGAGTGAGAGAAATATGTAGCAATTCCAACAACAAAACAACTAGCACAGGGTCGCATTTATCTTGCTATGCTATTTCTGCAAAATATATACATGGGTTTCGACGTTGCATATTTTGCAGCGATAGGAAATGTTATTTCCCATGTATTTTGTTGTTGTGTGTTTGCAATTTATGCCATCCATGCAATCCGTGCTGCGTGCAATGGCTTTGCAAGATTTGGAGAATACCCCTAATATTTATCCAACCTTGTATTATTGAATCATGGCCAGAAATATGTATGTTTGTAATGATAAAAAATGCTTTTGGTGAAATGAAACACCTTTTGTGTTGTAAGGCATTTAATATTACGCTCAAATTGGCCCCATTTAACTTGTTAAATGAAAAATTGCTTTTTTAAAACACAATCGTCCACATTGATAATTTGGAGTTAACTTTAACGTTTTTTTAATTTAAAATTCGAAATTCAAATCAAATTCAAAAAAAAAAATATTCAAAATCAAGTTTTTCTGTTTCAATTTGTTTTGTACGAATGTCTGCTTCATGATATTAGTTGTGTTTGTTTACAAATTTCTATTTATTTATTTCTAAGAATGCGCTCTCATAGAAAAAATTTACAAAAAAGTACGCGAACGCTATTCCAGTAATAATTTGCAAGTTTCATGAACAGCTGATAAATTGGTTGTTTCTTTGCAGCATATTCCTAATAAAACAATATATTTTATATTTAAATATGTTGATTTTGAATTTCCACAATAAAAACCCATAAACAGTTTCCTTATTAGTTTAAATTTCATCCAGCAACATGCGATCAGCTGTTTTTCGTACTGGAAAATTCTTACAAGTAAAAATTTATCCAGTAAAAACTTGCAACTTCAACTGTCATTTTTCGCTCTCTCAATTTAACCTACTTTGCAAATTTTTGCGTACGAAAGCGCCAAAACATGAAAATTCGTAAAAACTTTTACTGGATTTTACTGGAACGCATACGGATTACTTAGAGACTTCAAAATGGTTAGTTCATATGAACTACATATTTATATCTGATGGGAAATAACTAATTACCGCCTTGGCCTCGGTTTTGGCGGGCAGAAATGCATAAAATTTTGATATTTTTAGATAGTTTCTAATATTTAATATTTTTGAGAATATTAACTTTTTGAACATTGGCGTGTCAAATGAAAGCTTTTGGCTGTTTCTGATTGGCTGAAGCAGAAACTTTCTGATATAACTCTGCGCTGAACTGGTCTTCAAACGAGTTAAATGATTTAACTGGTTAAATTTTCCAACAACAACAGCATGCGATGTAACTTGTTTATAAACACATTTTGTTCGTTTAACTGGTTCAAGCCCATTTGACATGTTTAATATTACATTTACATTGAGACCAAATGCGTGATTTAGACGAGAAATTAGAAATTCGAGGCCAAATCACGCATTTCTCCATACAAATTCGCATTTCCAAAATCGCGCATTTCAACGCATTTAAACAAAATCACGAAGCAAATGCGTTCCAATTGCCGTACTATTTAATTGAACTCACTCAAAAACAAAAGTTTCTTTATACATTCCGGATAATCCCATTTCACAGCCGGAATAAACAGAATGCGTTTGAAATATACGTTGACATATATATCATCAGGAACGTTCTACAGAATAAGTAAACAAAAAAGTTTATTCCAAACTTTCAGAATGAATAAAGAAATGCAGCCAAAAGCTTTTGTTTGTCTTTGACATTTGGAATTTTTCAAAACCAAAACAAACAAAATGAAATTAATAAATCTTTGAAATTTGTGTATAAAAATTGTTAATTTATACCAAGGCGTATTCAATAAGGTGGTATCGGTACGCCAATAACAAAATGTACATGTATTTTGTTTTTGCTTTTGCGGCGAGGACTGTCAAAAATTTCATACGAAGGATGTGAAACAGAACAGAAAACAATAAACAATCAACTGCTCCAACCAATCAACAGCAGCCATTTGACATATGAAGCCGTGAGTCGAAGACAAATAAAAGGGTGCTGCTATCACCTGTTAAATACACCTTGATTTATACATAACCTTTAAACATTTTTAGTTAAATCAAAGAATAACTGCCTTTTTGTGTCCAAAATGTGTTAACAATATAATAAATGTAGTATTTGTTTACATTCATTTTGTTTTTGTCTTCCCTTTTCAATTAATGAGAAGTCAAAGCAAATGCGGATCAAGCATTGTAAACACCTTCAAATGACTGATTTCAAAGCGCGCGTTTGGGGTAAATGAAAATGTAATACAACTCGTCAATTTGACGAGTTTGCTAATAAAAGACGTTTTTAATATTTTCATAAGGATATGGAAAGTTTCGATTAACACAAAAGACATATGTGTATGTATTTGTGGGCCTGTCGTCATTTACTTCAATACTGTCATAACTTAAAAAACCTAATATTCGAGAAAAAAAAGTTTTAAATTTACATATACTCCCATAGTAAAAAATTAATATATATTTCGTTCTAGTGAGCTACTGGTAAATGGTACAGCTATGAAATTTTTACACAAAATAGAAGAAGAGTTAACGTTTATTCTTGCATACTTAACCCGATTTTTTGGGGTTATGACACTTTTTTAGTAAATCAGCGACACACATATTTACGTACACATATTCAAAATTTTATATTTCCTATCGGGCTGCTCATGCGGAGCAGTTTCTTGCGCTCACCAATACAGCCACAGTTTTACTTTTGCCGACCAGTGTTGCCAGAACTTTTTGGGCCCACCGGCTTAATTGGCCAAAAAAGCGGCTAAAAACGGCTAAAATCTTTCAACTAAAATTCACTCATTCATTTATTTGAATAAATCACATCTAGAAAGACTATCAAATTCATTAAATAAATCTCAAAAACCGAGACTGGTAAATTCATTACAAATTATTTTTGATCAAAAACGGAAACTGCCGTTGTACGTAGCTAAGCTTTACATCAGAAGTCATGTTTGTATTATTTTTATACAAAAAAAAAAATCATTTACAAATTTATGTCGTTTTCTTTTCTATTGAAATGTTTGCCTTCCTATACTGTAACATTTGCACTAGGCAACTTTTTGTCCTGCAAAATGGCTATATTAGTACTTAGAATAAGTACCTAGATACTTTTGCTTAGTTAGAGGGCAATATTTTAAGAAATGGATCACGTAAAGCTGAGAAAGGGCTGAGGCAACATTATTTAAAGAAAAGAAAATGCCATTCATTTATATCGAAAAAGCAAATCGCTTTTTATGTTTTTAACAATTAAGCTATTTTATTTTATTTTAATGTCCATATATTCGAAACGTTCCCGTTTTTAATGGCCTCTCTACATATGCCTGATAAAATTATTGACAGTTATTGTCTTCCCGGAGAATTTTGCTTTATTTCGTTATTTTCTAAGTGTTCACAATTAAATTTAAGACCTTCGTAACAAAAATTGTATGAAGAAAATCTCCGCTACTTCCTTCTTTGGAAACAAAAACAGTGACCCAAATATAAAGTGGGACGCGACATTTTGGCTACTTTTAGCTATTTATTTATTATTTTCTTAAGAAAATATAGCTGATTATTAAAAAGCACCATATAAATTCAGACTTCAAACACTGTGCAAAAATTATGAGAAATCTTCAAAATTTCTCCAAAAATTGTGACTTTTTAATCCGCATCTTTAGAAGAATTATTGTATGCAGTTTTATAATAATAATATAATAGATTGGCGCTTACACATATGTTAGTGTTTGGCCGAGCTTCTCCTCCGACTTGTGGCGTGCGCCTTGATATTGTCCCACAAAGCGGAGGGACCTACAGTTTTACGCCGACTCCGAACGGCGATTGTATTTTTATGAGAAGCTGTTTTTCATGGCAGAAATACACTCGGAGGTTTGCCATTGCCTGCCGACGGACGACCGCTGTTAAGAAAAAAACCTTTTTTCTATATTTTTGCGATGTTGCTTTGACCAGGGTTTGAACCCGGGTGCTGCGGAGTGGAAACGCGCACTGCTTACCACTACACCACAGCGGCCGACAGCGGCAGTTTTATAGTCTATTAAATTTTAATATACTTACTTACCGTTGAGTTTGGGTATTTTTTTGTATGGCGGTGTTATGCATTTGTTTCCATACTAAATATGTTCCACCATTTTTTTATATGGAAAAGAATGCGTTACACCAACAAAAAATTGTCAAAAATCAGCGACATGTGCTAGTAGCTTTAAATTTGCACTTTATTTTACTAAAATTTTAAATTATTTGTTTTTGTTATTTTATGGCCTTATAACAATTATATTCAACAATTTTTATTGAGCTCGAGGC
>NW_023458630.1:105120-113504 GCF_013731165.1 Rhagoletis pomonella | reverse complement strand
TGTTGAATATAATTGTTATAAGGCCATGAAATAAAATTATTGTTGCTTTTCCACAATAAGTTTTTCATTAAAATGGCCTCGAGATCAATAAAAATTTTTGAATATAATTGTAATAAGGCCCTAAAATAACAAAAACAAATAACTTAAGGACGAGCACACCTAAAAGTTAAACATTCTAAAAATAGAATTATTAACAAAAACCAACAACCACATAATCAAGTGTAAATCGTAGCGGAATAGCTGCGCTTGATTGTGTTGGCTTAGCAAATGAAAAAGTGGGAAAAAAGCAACGATAATGTACAAGGCTAACTTAGCACAGTGCGTAGGCAACTGGCTGAGTCAGTGGGATCGTCGGTTCGAATCCTAATGAAAGAAGTCTGATGAGGAAATGTGGCGATTTCCGAAATAGCTATCACTTCTACCATTTTTTCAAATTATTGTTGCTTTTCCACAATAAGTTTTTCATTAGAAACGGCCTCGAGCTCAATAAAAATTGTTGAATAAAGTTTTAAATTTTTAAAGATGATTAAAAAGTTTTGGTGAAAATTTGCAAAATTTTCATAATTTTTGCACAAAGTATGAAATTTGGAACTAAGTTAAAAAAATAATAAGCACTAAATATACTAAAGAAAAATAGACAAAACTTGCTAAAATGTCGTGTTCCAATTTATATATATTTATGCATATGGGTCACTGTATATTCTCTTAAAATAAAAATGATTGAAATCGGCCCACTATTTTAGGACTTTTCGGATTAGACAAAATCGTCTTTCAATTTTATATAACACAGTCCGATATGATTTTTCTAATAGATTTTGGGTAGTTAAATTTGTAAAAAAGGAAACTTATGTATTTTAATTTTACGAAAATAGGGACTATAGCAAAATCGGCTAAAAGCGGCTATTTTTTTTTTGCAAAACGGCGGCGGGCTAAACCAAATTTTCTCCGGCTGTTTACTATCGCAAACGGCTAAATCTATAACCCTTATTACCCTTACAGGCTAACCTAATATTCGCGGCTTGCGTTTTGGTACGCACGCCGTCGAATTTGTTTGTTTTTGCATTTGATTTCGTTGAGCAAAACGCCAAATCAAAATAGCTTTATTCCATACGCTTTTCGGGCTGCTCCGGTAATTAGAGCGTAAAATTAAGTTACTCTCTCACAAGTGTCAAAAATGTGTTAGCACCTGCCAAAAATGCCCAGATAGAGATGCAAATTTTGGGGAGTAAATCGATACATCAATGTTTCGATGCATCGGAAATGTGAACATCGATGCTTATGTAAATACATCGTCAGAAAAACATCGATATATCGATGGTTTCCGATGTTTCAAAATTTGTTGGGTTGTACAACGACTGCTTTATCGATCACATTATGCATGTTGTCGAAAACGTCGATAATGATGTTTAACCGGCAAGAAGTGATAACCAGACATTGGACAACCGGCCCTAAAAGGAAATTTTAATACTTTTCAATTCCAACTCTGTAACTCAATTAGGAAAGCACTTACATATGGATGTATTTCCCTTTACCTTCCTATAAATAGAATAAAAGTGCATGCCGTCAAAAGTTCGCTGAGCCAAAAGTTCCAAGGCCCAATTTCGTTGAAATTTCAGCGGGAACCCGGTCTTTAATGATTAAGTAGGCACTTTTAATATCGAAAGATAACAGTAAACTCGGAATTTTAGAATGTTCTCCAAAAGAATAAGTACTAAAATTTATGGCCAGTAAAAAATTTTAGGAGCATAAAGGGTAAGTTGAATTCAAGTCTGAGTCGCACTAAAGTCGATGTTAGAACATCGCTGAAACTGACATCGATGTATCGTCAATTTAGCGATTTTAGGAAATTGTAAACATCGATGGCAAACATCGAATTTTGAACCGATATTATCGATGTTTCAAAAATATCGATGCATCGTTTGCATCACTATGCCCAGAGCGTAAGGAACGCGAAAAACCACATTTCGTGCTAGGAATCAACAAATCAGCTCTAAACAATGATTTCACGTGTATTTATCTCATATGGCTAATGAAATTACCAAACAACTACATTGTCTGGAAATTCTGTGACATTTTCCACTTTTGTGTTTTATAAAATTTGCTTTCGGATTTAAGCAACAACAGCTGTTACTTCAAATTGCCCTTTTGCACATTTGTGCCCGGTATAAAAGTCCGGGCTGTTTCGTGCACAAAGAAGAAGACATTTACGATTCAAAAGTGGAACGTATTCGCTCTCTATTACCCATTTTTCTAGCGTGAGGAACGCTTTCTGAGCTGTTTTAAGCACCCGCGGAATCCCGCGGGCTCGTGTGGAACAATTGGAAATTGAGTGTGCTTCATACGCAGATCTGTAAACAAATTATTCACGGTCAAAAGTCACATAAATTTATTTTTACCATTTTGCAGCTAAACCGTAAGAATTGTCATAAAAATAGGTTTGACAAAAGTGTAGATCATGTAATTTGTTCCTTTTAGTCCTTGTTTCTTTGTTCCTAAGAGTCACAATTTCTGGGATATAACAATTCGATCGGCATCCATTTAGTAATAATTCATTTCACTTATGAAATATTTTGAATTGAAGTTAATTTTTTAACAGGTGGTAGCATAATAATTCATAATAATTCAGTCCGTATGGCAGGTGCCATGGACCCTTTTCCAAGAACCCACATTTTGTCCATGAGTATAGTATATAGTAGAGATGATATCTCCATACCAAGTTCAAGTATTCTACCACAAATACTTCCACTCCCACCTTTGTCTAATCGAGTTAAAAGCTATCCTATCTTTTAAGTTGGGCTAAATGACAGCAGTGTTCGAAATTTCATTAAGATCGGTTGAGTAGTCAAAGCAGGAAAGCGTAACAAAAACACCATTCGCATTTATATCAGTAAGGATTATCCAGTACTGACCATTAAAATAATTTTTAGAGGTGAGCATTTTTTACACAGACCCAAATACACAAACACAAAATACATATACCATACACCAGACCAGGGCTTATGAATTTTTTTGCCTTTGATTGGTTGTGCTCAACGAAAAACCAATATTAAGTAAAAAACAAGTAAGAAAGTCTAAGTTCGGATAGAGCCGAACATTATATACCCGGCGCAAGTATTAAATATATGTTTTTTCAACTTTCCGAAAGCTACCGCTAGATGGTAAGCCGGGGTGTATCAATTTTGAGTAAATTAGCGTCCTTAAATTTCGAAATATTGCAGTTTCAAGCATTTCTGAAATTTACCGTTACATGAAAAACGGCCGTAATTTTAGTCCGACTTCAATAATTTTCAACGTTTTGCTTTTATGTGGCAAGCACAATAAAAATACCGAGTTTGGTACAAATTGATAGAACGGTTACCGATAGACATATACGTGATCATAAGTGAGCGGTGCCACGCCCATTTTCCAAAATTTTACCATAAACGTATTTCTTGGTAAAGAATTGTTGCAAGCATCAATTTTGAATAAATTAGCTTTAATATTTACTGATTTATCGAAGATTTTGTATTTCTCTAAATTACCGTTATATGGGATGTGGGCGTGGTTATTGTCTGATTTTTTTAATTTTCGGCCATTTAGTATGCTGTATCAACGCCAACAATTGTGCCAAGTTTGGAAGAAATTGGTGCAGCGGTTACCAAGATATACACATGTAACCATAAGTGGCTACGCCCATTTTCCAAATATTTATAATATTTTTATTTTTCGTCTAAAAATTGTTGTAAATATCAATTTTGAGTGGACTATCTTCAGTAGTTACTAAAATATCGCAGTTTTCGTATTTCTGGAAATTACCGTTATATGGGAAGTGGGCGTGGTTACAGTCCGATTTCGCCCATTTTCAATACCAACCTACCTTGGATTAACGGAAACCTACATACCAAATTTCGTTGAGATATCTCAATTTTTGCTCGAGTTATCGTGTACACGGACGGACGAACAAACGGACAGACGGACGGACAGACAGACATGGCTTAATCGATTTCTCTATTCATTCTGAGCATTTATGTATACACTTGTCTATATCTATCTCGATTCGTTTTGGGTGTTACAAACAACCGTTATGTGAACAAAACTACTATACCCTTGTGCACAAGTGCGCTCGGGTATAATTACGCACTGATCACGCGTTTTCTCAAGAAGAATTTTCAGCAATGATAAGTAGCACATTGTTTTTTAACCTAGGGCTATTCTTCTGAAGAAGTAAAGAAGTATATTTTATACCCATAAATGCGAAATATTTACAGACCTTTACGCGTTGGCGATGGCGAATACCGCACACGTTTTAACGATGAGCTGTATGAGCTTTACAGCGAGTTGGAAAGACCAGGTGGAGAAGGACTTGGCTACACTTGGCATTTTCAATTGGCGCCAGTTGGCACAGAAGAGACATGGCTGGCGTGCTGTTTTGGACTCGACCAAAATCGCCTAGGCGGTTACAGCACCAATAAAGAAGAAGAAATGTAAAATAAGTACCGCTCAACGACTACCACAAGAAAATTCAGGTTTTTTTTTATTAGATACGCGAAATTTAGTTACAGTTGTGAGCAGCCTTTTTTCTCGCATTCGGTAACAGGCATATTTATTTAATACCTTTCTTGTTTTATTCCACAGAACCTACAAATAAACGTCTGAAAACTCCGAACTTTAGGTCTGACCGCTCAAGAAGTTATACCTTAATAAAAAGTAGATTTTGTGCGAGTTGCACTAAAAATTTCATGATTTTATCGATTTTAGCAAGTAAGTTAGTCAGTCAAACGATTAGTTTTGTTTTGAATAATTATTTGTTGATATTTACACATATAAGTAGTTTTAGTCAAGGTATAGAAACCGCACTTGGCAGTGCAGCTGCTTTGTGGCGGCAACAATATGCCAGTACGCAAACAGTTTCATTTGAAAGCCGAAATAATGCATATGAGAAAAACGAAGTTGACCCCTGAACAATGCATATGAGAAAACTAGCTGTACCCTGCCACGATTTGCTGTGGCATATTCTTGTTACATGGATGATAAATGATTAACGAAACAAAGCATACCCCTAATATTTTCATTTTTCTATTCTCTACGTAGGTATCAAGGCTATCTGGTTTGCCGACATGCAACATAGATTTATCCATGTGAGAAGCAATCATCATCGAAATCTAAATCACACTTTTCCAAAGATTGATCTTGAGCTTTATTGATTGTGACTGCGACCGCCAATCGAATTGGGAATTGAAATCTTTTAAATTGAAATGGGGTATCGGTCGGAATCATGGGAATTCGCAAGAATAGCTCGTTGACTGAGCCATTCGTGATTCCTATAATTAATTTGAATATCCGGAAACATTCTTTCGATCAGTTCTCCTTTCGATGTTTCTAAGTTACAAATTCGTCCTAATCTCTCATTGACTGGCAGCATTCCATTCCCTATGTTCAGTAATTGTCGCGAGAATACCTGGGCTGATTAATCGCTAACAACTACAGGACACGCATATTCGTAGCCAACTTCAATGTACATATGTATTGTGCGCCTTGCCACAATGTTGAATATTTCAGACGCCTCCCTCTTCCTCAGCTACCACCAGCGGATTGCGTGTCGAATACTTTTAGACCTGGAACGTCGGTTCCCATTCGAACGACATGGCCGTCCGGAGCCGCTGTAAAGCTCATATATCGTTCCATCGTCTGCGGTACTTACCATCGCCAACGCGTGAGGGCCTGTAAATCTTCCGTAAGATCTTTCTCTCGAATACTCCAAGAGCCACCTCATCGGATGGTATCATTGTCCATTCTTCTGCGCCATATACCAGCATGGTTATGATCAGTGATCGGACTTTTACCACATTGTGGTAGATCTACCACTTTTTTGAGCATCCACCAAATCTACCACACAAACTCTGAAATCTACCACATATTCGCATTTTTGAGTAGTTATAATTTAGCTCCACATGATTTTCCTTATTTTTTAAATTTTAAGACCAAAATTGTCCAACACTTAACACTATGTATATCATAACAAGTAGGACAAATATCTGGTATCCATTAATATAATAATAAAAAGACTGGATATTCCAAATATCGATACAAAATTCAAAAAATTAAATCTGAATTTTCTCATTTCTCATTTTCTAATAAATAATTAACACTTTCCACTTTAATAAGTACATCACTGAAGGCGCGCCACATTGCAACCAAGATAGAACACATTTCTGCGTTTTAAAGCACAAAATATATCCATATTGCTTTACATAAAAGTAAGTAAGAAGTTTATAGTACGACATAGATTTGGAAGTTGCCTTTCTTCCAAGAGCTAAGGCTAAAAATAATGTTTTATTTGCGTTAAAAATTTGTTTAAAAACAATATTAACAACGAAACTTTCAATCGAAATTTTAGTAAGGTAACGTCACCTCAGATACTTCGGCGGATAAAAAAAGCAGAACAGATTTTTACATTTTGGAATTTGGAAAATTTACTTTAAATATTTCAAATATTACTACAAAAAAATCTATACAAATAGTTTTGCCCCATTCGCAGAGTTTTAAAAGTTTTCATTTTATTTTCTAATATTTTGTCATACAAATGTCATGCCACGCCAGAGTGGAAATGCGCAATACAATATATCATTATTCACATTAACTTTGTAATGTACATACGATACAAGAGTTCTGGTACTCGATTCCAAAAAATATTGTTTGTAAACTATCAAGTAAAAAGTATCGGTATCGAATGGCAAAAATATCGATGTGGTATCTTATCGTATCGAAATTCGTGTCCCTAATAACAAGAATGATAGTATACAAGATTTCGCATTTCCGGCGGCGATGAGATTTCTCAAGTAAAAGTAAACAAAATCGAATGGGAACAGAAAAGAAACTTTCAAACAGTGAATTTTCTCAATTTCTCAATATAAAATTTTCGTTAGGAAACGTGGTTTTATTGTGTAAAATTGCAAAATATATGATTTATAAAAAAAAAAACTAATAAAGGAAATGTTAAAAATCGGCGATTTTTGTGAAAGTATTAGCACATTACAGTGCATCTAAAGTTTTTAAGGCGTTGTTTACTGTTACTTGAGAATTGTCAAAATCGGCAAAACCCTAGTTAAAAGTTTCTTCTAGAGATATTAATAAAAAATTTTGCAGTTTAGGTAAAACCTTTTTTTAATTTTGGTAAAAAGTTTGATCCAAAACCTGAGATCTACCACATTTTTTCTAAATCTACAACATTTTTTCCAGAATCAACCACAGAGAATTTTTAGTAAGTCCGATAACTGGTTATGATGAGTGACTTATAGAGTATGGTTTTGGAACGTCGAGAGATGACTTTACTCCTTAATTGCCTACTCAGTCCAAAGTAGCACTTGTTGGCAAGAGTGATTCTGCGTTAAATTTCGATGCTGACATTGGGTAGGTTCAGAAGGCGCAGCAATTGAGCGTAACCGTTGCTAAAAAAATCAGTGATCGTTATGCGTCTTCTGAGCGGCTTGATATGTTAACTGTCAAATTCAAGTCTCAAAGGTGCACACCAACATGTTGTCTCAAATGATCAGAAAAATATTACGATCATCTAACACGCAACTGTTCAGTTGATCAGAAGTACACAACAGCGCGTTCAGAAGGTGCAATTGCAACAGTTACTGAGCTGTTGCGCCTTCTGAACGTGCCCATTATTACCGGTACTATGCTGGTTCCTAACTAAACGAAATTGTCTACTTTATCGAAATTACAACTGGCAACAGTAACGTGGGTGCCAAGGCGCGAATGCTCTGACTCTTTGCTTGATGGCAGGACATACTTTGTCTTGTCCTCGTTGATCACAAGACCCGATTGCTTCGTTATCCAACTTGAAACAGGCAGAACAGACTTCGAGGTTTTTGTTACCGATAATGTCGATGTCATCGGCATACGCCAGAAATTACACGCACTTGTAAAAAATGTTCCTGAGTGGCTCATAATTTGTGAATGTTTGACTGGACATATAATAGGAGATCACAATAATAATAATAATCATAATCTGTTTTTGTTATTTTTTTTTTGGCCTTTATAACAATTATATACAACAATTTATATTGAGCTCGAGGCCGTTTTAAATGAAAATTTTTATTGTGGAAAAGCAACAATAATTTGAAAAAATGGTAGAAGTGATAGATATTTCGGAAGTCACCACATTTCCTCATCAGACTTCTTTCAGTAGGATTCGAACCGACGATCCCACTGACTCAGCCAGTTGCCTATGCACCGTGCTAAGTACGCCTTGTAAATTATCGTTTGAGTTTTTCCACTATTTTCATTTTTGTTATGCCAACACAATCAAGCGCAGCTATTCCGCTGCAATTCACTTGATCATGTGGTTGTTGGTATTGTTGGTTTTTGCTAATAATTCTAAAAATAGAATTATTAGC
>NW_023458630.1:67310-102120 GCF_013731165.1 Rhagoletis pomonella | reverse complement strand
GTAGAAGTGATAGCTATTTCGGAAATCACCACATTTCCTCATCAGACGTCTTTCAGTAGGATTCGAACCGACGATCCCACTGACTCAGCCAGTTGCCTATGTACCGTGCTAAGTACGCCTTGTAAATTATCGTTTGCTTTTTTACACTATTTTCATTTTTGTTATGCCAACACAATCAAGCGCAGCTATTCCGCTGCAATTCACTTGATCATGTGGTTGTTGGTATTCAGTTCTACCATTTTTTCAAATTATTGTTGCTTTTCCACAATAAAAATTTTCATTTAAAACGGCCTCGAGCTCAATATAAATTGTTGAATATAATACTCATAATCTTCATAATATTATCTAACGTTATTCAAATTGTTCTGGCGGATTTTTGGAAAAATTTTGCTGAAAACACGAAATAGTTCATCTAATTTAGCAAAAAAAATTCTGGAAAATGTGGGTGTTGTTAGATAGATGTGTATTTCACTAAGGTAGATTCTTAGATATTTTAAAGTCGGAAAAACTCGCCGCTCAAGCATGCACATTCCCTTTACTCGCAATTAGGCTTGCCAGACGTACTGCTTTTGAGAGTAAACGTACTCCTTTTTATTACAATTTACTACCTTGTACTCCCAAAAAAAATAACTGGAAATGTACTCCTTTATTAGTTTTGTACTTCTTTTGTACTCCTTTTTCCAGCTATTAAAATTTTATACAGGCAGTAAAATAATAACTGTTGCACAGTTTTTTTTTTTGAAAAATAAAAGGATTTTTTATAGATTTTGCGAAAAAGGAGTTTATTGTTAATGATCCACAGATTTTACTTAAACTTTATTAATTCGTTTTTAAATTTTTACCGGCGCTACACACTTTGAGAGAAAAGCGCAAGTAAAAAAAGTAGTTTAGTTTTTAAATTTTTACCTTCATTTGGGTTTACCAACGGGTTTGGGAGAAGAGCGCAAGCGGCACGCAAGTCTTCGTCGGTTAAAATTAAAAAAAAATTTACTCCTTTTTTATGTCTTGTACTGCTTTTTTTCTATCGAAAGTATAAATGTACTCCTTTCTCCGTTTCAAAATCTGGCAACCCTACTCGCATAATACGTAGTAGGCTATGGCGACCCCAAATGAAATTGTTTGTGATTAAAAGTTAACTGTTTTATAATGTTACGAAATAGTGACAACAATTTTAAGTTTTCATTAAGTATTTTTTAAACAGCTTTCATGGGATATTTTTGTGTTTTCGTTGCGCTTTTTATCGTTTTTTCATTTGTATCAGTAGTTTTTTATAATTTTTTTTGTTCATTGCGAAATTTGTATGCCAATATAATATGATCACTTCGTTTGATAAGATTTTGTAAATTCCTTCTTCATTTAAACTGTTCGGCTTTTGGATAAGTGGAAACATTAAAAAAAATCTCTAGTAAAGCTTTGCCTAGCAATTCTCGTTTAGACCCAATTATGTAATATTTCATTTAGTTCCAATATTTGCAGTCTTTACTTTTATATAGGTGACAATCCTATTGAAAATATTTCTATATCAAGATTTCTCAAATGCCTTTACTTTGGTACCCATATTGCAACATTTCATTTCTGTTATCAATTTAATTGAGTTAAATTTTCAAACAGGTGGCAATCCCCCTCAAACATATTTTCGACTGTAGGTCTTTTAAAAACTCTTTAGTTTGATATCCACTTTGCAAAATTTCATTTATTTAATCAATTTAGCTAAGTTAAAATTTTCAAATAGGTGGCAATCCTCCTCAACAGTATTTCCCAAAGTCATCTTTCTTAAGTCTCTTCAATTTGGTAACTACAGTATATTTTGCTTTGCTGCCTCTATGCTTAAGTGCACATTTAAGATGCCTACCCCAAAATGCGCATCAAAAGCATCATTTTTAACATTTATAAGGAAACTGCTCCGATAGATGCATTCAACATACCTGCACATTGGCGATACCTGCCTTAAAAATTGTGCGACTAGTATCAATTATCAATGAAAGTATTACGTTTACCTGCACTGGCCCTACAATTACCTAATTTTGCTCATCTCGCAGAACAACGAAAATGGCTATCAATTTATGTAGTTATATAGATAATTTGATAACATTCGGTAAAAATTTCGCTTGCAGTAATTTCTACATGGTAAGTGCTCCGCCAATATTTGGTTTCATAGGGATTCGGATACCTTCCTCATTGAAGTAGTAAAGAAAATTCGCTTAAGTGCCTTTTTCGGTTACGTGCACAAGTTTTTCGTGCAAAGAAGGATGTGCAGCTAAGCAAAATATACTGTATATCAATTAAATTGAATTAAATTTTCAAACAGGTGGCAACCCTCCTCAAACATATTTTCGACTGTAAGCCTTCTTAAAAGTCTAAAGTTTGATAACTAAATTGCAACATTCCATTTATTTTATCAATTTAACTGAGTTTAAATTTTGTAAGAGGTGTCAATTCTCCTCAAAAATATTTCCAGCAGTTATCTTTCTTAAACCTCTTTAATTTGATACCCATATTGTAATATTTCATTTATTTTATCAATGTAATTTGGTTAAATTTACATACAGGTGGCAACCCTCCTAAAAAATATTTTCCGCTGTAAGCCTTCTAAAAACTCTTTAGTTTGACACCCATATGGCAATAGTTCATTTATTTTATCAATTTAACTGAGTTAAAATTTTCAAATAGGTGACAATCCTCAAAAATATTTCCATCAGTCATCTTTTTTAAACCTTTTTAATCTAATACCCATATTGTAATATGTCATTTATTTATCAATTTAATTGAGTTTAAAATTTTCAAACAGATGGCAACCCTCCAAATTTTTGTGATATAAATGATCAAATCGGTTCAGCCGTTCTTGACTTTTGATGACCGTGGCAACCGAACAAAATCACATTGTGAGTATGTGTTGAAAGCACAAAAGCTCATCGATACACCCAAAAAAATCTACAAACGTAACACAAAGGATTGTTTTTGCTAAGTAGAACGTTAGTAAAGTTTTAAGCTTTGTTCCGTAATATGTATTTAATAAAACAAAATGCACATACATACATTCATATATATGTGCGTGCAAAGAATTGTCGCACAGTTTGCCTTGCTTAAAGTGTGTTTGCATTGTTCAACTTTGCGTTCAACATTTGCGTTCAACTCAGCGCAGGGTTGCACGAAAAAAAGTTGAATGGCTAAAAATATCAAAATATGAAAAAATATCAAAATATTCGCCATAAAAAGGTGTTTGCATTGTTCAACTTTGCATTCAACTTTTGGTTGAATGGCCTTTCAACTAATCGCTTTCAACAAAGTTGGTCGCCAGCCAACATTTAGCCATTCAACTTTTTTTTCGTGAAACCCTGTGTTGAGTTGAACGCAATTGTTGAACGCAAAGTTGAATAATGCAAACACTGCTTTAAACTAAACAAAAAACCAACCCTACACGCATACATGACACAATCGTTTAGCGACAGCCACAGTATATACAGTAATAAGCTTTTTTGAGTACTCCTCGGGGGTAAAATCTTATCAGGGTTGATAATGAGAAGGAGCATGCATTTTGCTAATTCAGAGTTGCATACCAATTACTGTAGTATGAAAGGGAGCAACAACCGTACTATGGCAGAATGGCACAGGAAATTTTGTATACAAACACTTTTCTTATGATTTTAAAGAGAAATGCTATTTATTTTCCAAAATTCAGATATCCAGCTTGTAACCAGAGGCAGTGGCATGGGAGGCTCACTAAAATCTACTCATCATATTGGAGCAGCTCCGGGTAATGGACCATTGAATGTGTTGGCTGCACTTATGACCACCATAACCAACGCAGTCTCCAACCAAATACGTGTCCTAAATTTATACGGTAGCAATTCATAGCAATTGCTAATGTATATGTGTATTATTCATATTTGTGACATTCTATATTTTAATGTTAAGTATTTTTGTGGAGCTCCGCTAAGGTTGCCAGATTTTTTATGCGCGAAATCAGAACGTTAGACTTTTTCATGCTAAAAAAATCGGTCCCTTTCAATACATTTTTATTCAAAGCAAAATTATGAATTCAAGTAACCAAAAATTCTTTAAAACGCCAGAGTTCTTGTTTTTAACAATATTTTGGTATATAAATGAAATATAGTTCATAAAAAAAAAGTGTTATTTATTTTAACATGAGTGTACACATCATTATACTCAGGAGCCAATAAATTATTTTATATTTGTGACATTTTTGAATAGCAATAATGAGATCACTCCCATTTTCAATGTTTAAATATGCAAAGAATTCTATACATTTCATTTTAGAACTACTTTTAATTTGAAGTTCACTTTAATAAATTTTAATTAGAAGCCGGTTTCTCTCTTTGAGTGTGGAATTGAAAAAACCCAAAATTAAATATTTTTTCTAACTGTGAAAAAGTACCACTTAAGTAATTTTTCATCTACGCAAAAACTGTGAAAGACTAAGAATTCGCTAAAAAGAGTATCTAACTCTATGTCTTGTATGCAAAACTCTTTTACAATGTCAGTAAATTGAGAAAAAGGAGTTGTAAGTTATAGGCAAAAGCCATTCGAATATTCAAATTTATTGTTATTAAACTGAAAGTTATTTTCGAGATAACTAACAACACTCGGCAAAAATTTCAGACTTATTTTTAAATAATTTAAGCTCCATCATATTATCGCACGACCTGGCGATATGCTCATAAAACGATTGATCTTTTTGTTGTATTAATTTCTTGGACATATCAAACATTATCTAAAACATGTCAACTATAATTATTATTTTCTTATTATTTTTTTACAGTACAGTTTAAAGAAGTTCCAGCGTTATGTAAAAACCTTAAGAAAATGCTAAATTATTTTGTTTGAATTGAAAATTCAGTACAAATCAGTACGAATTTTGGAAAATCAGGACGTTACCGTACTGATTGAAGAAATGAATAAAATCAGTAGAAGAGTTGAAAAATCAGTACTGTACTGCTAAATCAGTACGTCTGGCAACCGTAAGTTCCGCTCAAACTTGGGTGTGCTTGATGAGCTGTCTGGGCGGATGCGTGGGAAGGCACTGGAGTCTCTATAACTATTTTTGGAAATTTAGAGTTTTCCTTGATAAATTCACAAAATTCACTTTTTTTAATAAAAAATACGATGGGAGTTCCCAGTTTATAGAAACACAAGCGTTAATTGTGTACTTAACTATTGATATTATTCGTAATTAAGCATTAATACTATACTTAACCTACATTTAGTTCATAAATAACACAATTATATATATTTTATCCTCGAAAAGACCTTTTTCTAATCATGAGGCGAAATTCCCCCGCAGTAAGTGTTGCCGTGCGCGCAAAACGAAAATACTGCACGCAACCCAAAAATACTCCTCGAGGACCAATTGGTGAAAAACTGCGAAAAGGTTTATTACTGTATATACTGTGGCGACAGCTCCACCAGCGCATAACCTACTGGTTCTGCAGCTAAACTTCGACTGGCAAGCAAAGCAAATAAATATTTTTTTGCTGTGCAAGAAAGCTTTTTACTGTCGGTGTGAAGCTGTCGGTGAGAAAACTTGAAAAAGCTTATGCACGCGTACATAGCCTTTGGCCACCGCTGATATAGATACCGAGATTATGCATGTGCACACTTTCGTTTTAAAAGCGAAATAATGCATATAAAAAAATAAAACACGAAATAATGCATACCAGGGATGGAAAAGTTGGTGCAATTGAACCTTTTTCCGATTTTTCCGAAACAAAAGGTACATTCGGTACACTGAGCTCAGTTTAGGTACAATTAGACGATAGCCAAATAAATACATAAATATGGACTACGTTGCTCGCGAAAAAAAAATGTTAGAAAATTTTTGTAAACGAGGAGAAATGGCAACTCATATATCATTGTGAACATGTCATTGTGGCTACAATAAATATTTGCAAAATCAATCTACAGTCAGCATAGTGTACCTCTGTGTTGTTAACAGTTTGCGATTCAGAGCCAACATATTAAATGAATAAATTGTGTAAACTAATGTCATTTTAATTTACTTACTTAAGTACTTTCACTTTCAGTATATTTTTGAATAATTATGTAATTCTCAAACATGTAAACTCAAATGTAACTACTAGAAAGCCTGCTGTTTATAAGCAGGGCAAAATAAAATGAATAAATGAATGATACCGAAAAAAGTATACCTCTGCCTTTTTTATATCAACAAATATTTAGAAGTCGCTCAAAGCGCTCAAAGTGTTCCATGTATTTTATATGGGAAAAAACAAGTTTCCGTAGAAATGGTATAAAATTCTTTAATCAATATTTTTTGATCGGAAAACGTTGCTTCTCTTTAAGAGACTGCCAATAATAATACCCAATTGTTTGTCTTACGACATAATATAAATTTGTTATAGGTCCCCCATTGCATTTTTTTGTTGGGTTTTAGGGGTCCTATAAAAAATAGTTAATAATATAAAATGGTTAAATAAACCATTGGGTAATATTACTGAACATCTCCAAAAGAGAAACAAAGTTTTCCGATCGAAAAATATGGATTTTCCAAAAGTTATATATCATTTCTACGAAAACATGTTTTTCCCCATATAAAATACATGGAAAACTTTGAGTGCTTTGAGCGAGCCCTAATTATTTTTTGATTTCCAAATAAAAACAATTTTTTCGGTATAGTACAATCCTAGACGGTGAGAGCATTAACATTCCGACTTTACTTTTATTTGGACCACCCCAATGTAGATACATACATAGATATAGCTTTATTAAATTTTTATCATATATGTAATACTCCTATATTGGCAGTAAGAGCTAGTACCGTCCGAAAACACTACAGTACAGATATATCAATAAACACGTACGAAAGAAAAGGAACACATACGTTTATAAATAAACATGTACACGACACATTTACAAAAACGGCACTCAAGTACACAATACATTGACAAAAACAGTACTAGACTGTATCGCTTTGATTTCGGAATGCTTACTCATTGAGATGTTAGCTTACTGCCAATATAGAAGTATTACATATATGATTTTTATGAATATTAATTCAACTGTGTTGATATATTAATAACGTTCTTGTTTATGCGAATAATGTATAAATTTATTAAATCTTTAGCATTTGTTTGAAAATAATAAAAAAGTTAACAAAATCGTGAGCTACTTTTTAAGGACATTTGAAAGCAAAAAGGTACACTTCTATTGTCGAATTAGGTACAATTTGAAATTTCGATTTTCCATCCCTGATGCACACATGCACAGTTTGGGTTGAACCCAAAATAATGTCTAAATGCACAGTTTCCATATGCGCAATTTCGGTGCCCCGATTGGTGCATTTGTACAGATTTTGGCAGTCACAGAGTGGCGTTGTCTAGAAATTTATATCGAAAATAAGTTCAGCTCAATACAAAAATTTCCAATCATCACCACTCTGTAGCTGTCAAAATTTAAAAATCTGCACAAATGCCCCAATCGTTTCGCCCTTAGAGAGCGTTATGTATTACGGCTCACGACTGCGGATTGGTGTAGTTAATACTGCGCCACAGATTTCCCACTATTTGCACAAATTGCACGCAGGTTTAAAAATGTGCACACATGCGTATGTATGAGCTCATGTATTCGTTAATATGGATATGTGTGTATGTGTAAGGGGTTGTAACTTTCCTAGCAATGGTTGTAAGAAATAAGAAAGAATTGGGGTATTCCCAACGGTGTCGTAAGTGTCGTATTGTTGTATGTCGTAAACGGCTAAAAATATATCAAGGGGGTTTGCAAAGGTCCACAAAACTCATATTATGAATTTTCACAGTGTTACACAAAAGTTGGTTGTGGTTTCAAGTCCTCTAAACATTTATTTAAGCTTTTAAACTTTACGACATAAAACAATACCACACTTACGACACCGTTGTGAATACCCCAAATAAGAAGCAAAAAAAACACAAGCCACCCACATGCACATGTGTACATATGTATGTATGTAACTAGAACACATTCCACCGCATATTTTTGTACGTACAATACCCATATTTCCATAATTAAAACAAGGTGATTGACTTTCTTCCTGAAACTTATACAAGTAAGTTTTCACTTTTTCTTTTGATCAAAAAACAAAATTCCAATAAATGTTCTTTCTTGCTGCTCCTCCTTACCTCACCCAAAAAAAAAATTGTTATTTCATAACACTCTCACTGCAAATACCGACATTAACATCACAGTAAAAGCACACAATCTTATTGGTGTTGATTAAGTTTTGTAAGCAATGTGTACTATGAATTTAACGATCTTAAATGCATATGATTAGCCCCGTTGTTTATGATTTGTTTAGTTATTACTTCAACTATTAGCACTTTTCAAATATTTGCATTTTCTTTGTTGGTATTCATTACCAGGTCTCCACAGTCAGCATTGAATCCCTTCAAAGACTGTTTGGAAGTTACTAACCAAATATGGTGATAGACAGAGACGCAGTGGTGAAATTCTGTGTTGAATTGACTAGTGGAGTATTGATTTTCTGTTTCAACAAACGTCAAAAACTCGAAATAATACCGCCTGGTGAGGTGGTTGGCTATTAAATCCTTATTGTCTAGCGTAAACAATAGGGGTATTCTCCAAATCTTGCAAAGCCATTGCACGTAGCACGGATTGCACGGATTGCATAAATTGCAAACACACAACAAGAAAATTCATGGGAAACAACATTTCCTATCGCTGTAAAATATGCAACGTCGAAACCCATGTATATATTTTGCAAAATAGCATAGCAAGATAATAGCGACCCTGTGCTAGTTGTTTTGTTGTTGGAATTGCTACATATTTCTCTCATTCCTCTCATCTCGCTCACTTTATTTTTTTTTGCTGTCTCTTGTTATTGTATTTGATACATAATTTCCTGCTTGCTCCCCATGCATGCTACCTCTTTGCAATGGGGTGTTCTCGTACTCTTCGAAATTTGGAATAGTATTTTTGCATTTCGTGCAATCCGTGCATCGTGCAAGACTTCGAGAATACCCCTAATGTATTCGGCATTCGCATTTGCCGGTTGTTACTCTTCTCTTTAGGGGATGCAAGTTGTAATTTTTAAATGACGTCACCGACAAGTCAAGATATGTATGTATGTGTGTATGCACATACGAACAAACATACATGCATACAGCTATGGTCAAAGATTTAGCGCCAAAATTCAAAATGATATTGTTTACAAATTGAAAATTATATTGTTTATTTATTTAATTTTAATTTAAAGTATAATTCAATCTATAACTGAAACCAAGGCGAATTTATATAAGGTGGTGTTGTTTCATCAGCTGTGAGTAGCGTTTGATTGTCAAAATTTTTTATTTCGCTAGTGAGTGAGTGAAAACGTGAGAGTGTTTGTATTTTCTGTCCCCCTTTTTCCTTCGGGGAAGAATAGCTGAAATTTGACAATGGCCCGCTAAAAGCAAAAACAAAATACAAGTAATTGTTGTATTTGTTGAATCGATACCACCTTATATATATTCGCCTTTACTGAAACCTTGATAAAAACATTACAAGGTAAAATCATTGAGAGGCAGTCTGACGTTTGCCAGCAATATAATTTTAAAATTCGAACTCAAGCTCACACACACATTCTCATTTTCGATCTAAAACAACAATTGTGAACAATTTCATTTTTTTTTCAATTATATATGTATGATTTTAAAATGTTTGCAAACGTCTGAAAAAAATCATGGCCGACGAATTGAGAGAATGATTTTACCTTCTAATGGTTTTATCATGACTGAAACCACATATTGGAGTGCAATTGGGTATAGTCGTTACGCTGGGTATGCAGTTACAGTTGCATGGCTATACTCATTCCCGAATCTTGCGTCCTCGCTTGCGCACTCTGGGCAACGTGAGCAACCCATGTGCAAGATGCGGTAACCAATCCGAGTGGAGCCTTGGGTCACGGCAGAAAGAGAGGGAGCTTCGGTGGGGCCACTCAAACTTATTCGATTTAATGGCTCACTGAAGTCTGCAGCGTCTGTTCACCAGTAGGTGCGGCTGAAAGCGGGTGTCTGCTTGGAGCAATCGCCTCGCTATATAAACGTGTATTTGGTAGCGAAACCACCCCCGTCCCAGCAGTCGGTTGTGCGCTGGGTTTGGGACCCGCCACGTAAAAACCACTTCCAGTGAAGAAGCAAGGTAAAGCCTCGGATGAGACCCCCCCCTTATGATGACGACCACGGAAAACGTTTAAAGGACTACGTTTTGAGGACATTCACCTGGAATGTCCGGACTCTTAAAGGGGAAGGTGTCTCTGCCCGGCTGGTTGATGTCCTCGTAAGGACAAAAGCTGACATCGCCGCCATCCAAGAAATGCGTTGGACGGGGCAAGGCAAGCAATGTCTGAGGCCTTGCGACGTCTACTAAAGCTGCCATGTAAAGGAGCGCAAATTCGGAGTAGGATTTGTGGTGGAAGAGAGATTCTGTCGCCGAGTACTGTCGTTCACCCCGGTGGACCACACCACGGTGGGCCACAATCCGCATCAAAGCGAGATTCTTTAACATCTCGCTCATCTGCGCCCATGCCCCGACGGAAGAGAAGGATGAGGCATACAAGGATCTCTTCTATGAGCGCTGCCCCCGTCATGATATCAAAATCGTTCTTGGCGACTTCCAAGGGTGGGCAAGGTAGGGATCTTTAGAAGCACCGTCGGAAAATTCAGCCTCTACGATGAAACGTCCGAAAACGGATTGAGGCTGATCGACTTCGCCTGGTGCTCGCAACATGATAGTACGCAGTACTAGGTTAAAAAGGCATAAATAGGCATAAAAAATCCATCAAGCAACGTGGCTGTCTGCGGAACGAAAAACGAGAAACCAAATCGATAATTTTGTGATAGACGGAAGGCACGCTTCCAGTATTTTAGACGTACGCACACTCCGAGGCCCAAACATCGACTAGGACCACTATCTTGTTGCAGCTAAGATACGCACCCGTCTCTGTGCAGCAAAAAATGTGCGCCCAAATATGGAAGGAAAGCTTAACGTCGAAAAGCTGCAGTCACAACAGACAGCCAGTGCTTTCGCTACTCGACTCTCACACCTGCTCTCAGAGAGCACTGTTCAACAAACCGACATATGCGAGCAGTAGAACCACATCTCCCGCTCAATAAGTACCGCCGCCGAAGAAGTAGTCGGATTTTAGCGAGCCCGAAAGAACAACTGGTTAGATGAGGAGTGTCAGGAAGCTGCAGAGAAAAAAGATGCCGCCTACAGGGCCAAGCTGCGATCGGGCGCAACGCGCGCTATGTGGTACCGCTACAGGGGTCGGAAGAGGTAAGCGAGACGTATTTGCCGCAATACGAAGAGAGAGGCCGAAATACGTGAGTGCGAAGAGCTTGAAATGCTGGCCGACAGGAAGAATGCCCGAAAATTTTACAATAGAGTTAGGCGACTTACGGAAGGTTTCAAGATCAGGGCGTACTCCTGTAAGAACAACAATGGCGACCTAGTAACCGATGTTCAGAGCGTACTTAAATTATGGAGGGAACACTATTCCGCCCTACTGAACGGTAGCAGCACGGAAAGTTGTGGAGAAGAAGAACCCGAGCCCGCAGCCGATGACGACGGAGTCGACGTTCCACCGCCTGACCATGACGAGTATAGCAATAACGCGGCTGAAAAACACCAAAGCTGCTGGAGCTGACAGCCTGCCAGCTGAGCTATTCAAGTACGGTGGCGAGGAGTTGGTAAGGTGCGTGCATCAACACTTGTGCAGAATATGGTCAGATGAACGCATGCCCGACGACTGGAATTTAAGTGAGCGTTGCCCAATCCACAAGAAGGGCGACCCCGCCATTCGCGCCAATAACAAGGTCTTATCGAGCGTATTGTGTGAAAGACTGAAGCCCATCCTCAATGAACTGATTGGACCTTATCAGTGCGGATTTAGACCAGGCAAATCCACCATAGACCATGTATTCACAATACGCTAAATCTTGGAAAAGACCCGCGAGAAAAGGATCGACACTCACCACCTATTTGTCGACTCTAAAGCCGCTTTTGACAGCACTAAAAGGAGTTGCCTATACGCCGCTATGTCTGAATTTGGCATCGTTGAGCAATACCACCAGCTCCGTCAGAATTGGGAAAAACCTCTCCGAGCCGTTCGACACCAAACGGGGTTTCAGACAGGGCTCTCTTTCATGTGACTTCTTTAATCTGATGTTGGAGAAGATAATAAGAGCTGCAGAACTGAACCGCTCAGGAACAATTTACTACAATAGCGTGCAATTGCTGGCTTATGCCGATGATAACGACATCATCGGTAACAAAAACCGCGAAGTCTGTTCTGCCTTTTCCAAGTTGGATAGGGAAGCAAAGCGAATGGGTCTGGTGGTAAACGAGGACAATACTAAGTATCTCCTGTCATAAAACAAACAGTCAGCACATTCGCGCCTTGGCAGCCACGTCACTGTTGACAGTTACAATTTCGAGAAAGTACAGAATTTCGTTTACTTGGGAACCAGCATTAACACCGATAATAATGTCAGCATGGAAATCCAACGCAGAATCACTCTTTCCAACAAGTGCTCTCAAGTCCTACAAGTCCTCTCTCGACATACGAAAACCACGCTCTATAAGTCACTATCATGCCTGTGCTGGTGTGTGGCGCGGAGGCATGGACAATGACAACATCCGATGAGGTGGCTCTTGGAGTATTCGAGAGAAAGATTTTGCGGAAGATTTACGGGTCTTTACGCGTTGGCGACGGCGAGTACCGTAGACGATGGAACGTTGAGCTGTATGAGCTTTACAATGACATGGACATAATACAGCGAATTAAAATACAGCGGCTCCGCTGGCTTGGCCATGTCATTCGAATGGGCACCGACGCTCCAGCTCTCAAAGTATTCAACTAGGAACCCGCTGGTGGTTGCAGAGGAAGAGGGAGGCCCCCACTGCGATGGAAATATCAGGTGGAGAAGGACTTGGCTTCACTTGGCGTGCTTTGCTGATCTCGGCCAAAATTTCTCAGCCGCTTACAGCGTAAAAGTTTCAAAGCTTAAACAAATTACACAAAAATTAATCAACCTTCAAAAAGTTATCATCAAAATTTAAGCATGAACGCATGAATAAAATCGATTTTTATTGGAAGAAATATCGTAACACCCTCGCAAAATCTCAAATATCAAAAGCAATTTTTAGCTACTTGAAAATTGCACTTTATTATACTAGGTTACGTATAAGCAGGTTATCCTCATTTTCGAGCTTAACTCCCTAATCTGCAATAATAAAGAGATTAGCCATACAAAATTCGTCTCTCGCTAATCTGTAATTATAAAATAACCTTAGATTAAACCGATAACTTTTCGGTGTCCAACCTAGTTTTATCGATTATTTTTGAAAAGAGGAGAAATTCCAAATGAACAAGTAATTTTTAGCAAAAAAAAACCCGACTTCAACTCCCATATAAAAAAAAAATATATATATATATCTCATGATCCACTGATCGGATCTCAACCAGATTAGTATGGGACCACCTCTGAGGCACTACCTTTCCGATGAAAAATCGAAATCGGTTAACGTGGTCCAAAGTTATGCGGTAACATACATAAAAAAAAAAATAAAAAATAAAAAAATATTCCGACGAACTGATAACCTCCTCCTTTTTTGGAAGTCGGTTAAAAAGTAAACTAAAATGAACGCTTGCAAAGAAAATAAGTTTATAGGTGTATTTTTAAACCAATATTAAGGCTGTGTGCGAGTTGACCTAAATTTTAGTATTGTAAACTAATATTCCACTGGAAATTTCCAGCACTGTAACAACTTAGGAAAACAACTGCTAAAATAATACGTGTTATGAATTTCAACCTCGACTCCAGCGGCACTTATCGGGTCAATTTTATCAAAAGAATTTTCCATCATACAGGTACATAGCTCACATTTAAAATTTGAACGAAATCGGTTAATAAATACGATTTTTATAAATAGCTCTACTCCAGCACCACCTAGCGAGTTTCCTAGTAGCATGTAATAGGGCCATATATGTACGTAAGATAACCTCCGACAATCTGACGGTACTCTATTCAGTGATTTTTGAGTTTAGACCGAACAACGAAAACGGCTATCATTTTATGCAAATAGGTATGTAGATAGGACAGTCTATAGCGAAACTCGAAAAATCAATCTCCATTCTTTGTGAAAAATTAAAAAAAAATGCTTCAAAATTTTCATTAGTGTTACCTCTTCCTAAAAATTAGAAACAAAGTTACAATAGTTCAAAGGGATTTAGAAATCCAGGAGAAAATGGTTCGCAACCGAATGATAATTGCACGTTTACGTAAATGTATATCGATCCAGCCTTTCCAATAATTACCATTACCATTTCGCCATAAGTACGCTATTGATAACATATGTAGCCAAAATTTCAGAAAGTTAACGTGCGTGTTTCCAGAGATAAGTGAAATGAGAAGCATGGGGGTGCCACGCCCCCATTTCCATTACTTACAACTTTTCGCCATAAGTACGGTATTGATAACATATGTAGCTGCGTCGAATTTCAGGACGTTAGCGTAAGCGGTTCCAGAGATAAGCTATATGAGAAGTACAGTTTGTATGGAAGGTGCCACGCCGCCTTTTCCAATGCATTTGCAATATATGTATCAGTGCTAAGTTTCAGTTCTCCAGCGTAATTGGTTTTAGAGATATATTGTTTTTTTTACGTTTCAGTCTGTATAAGAATTTTAGGAATATCCCGAGCTAAATACATACATAAATTTTTGGTCGGAATATTTATTTTCAAGGTGCTAGCATATGTTCCAAATATGAACCAAATCGGTGCAGCCGTTTAGTAGTTTAGTGAAATACATTGTACAGAGAACTGTATGAAATTGTAAAGCGTGACATCTCAGATTTCTTAATTTTTTGGCAGCAACAACAAAAAGTTTTTAATTTTTTTAGCGAAAAACCTTCCGCACAGAAGTTCCAAAAAAGTGCGATTGGTTATGTTTGAACACACTTAATTGAATGTCAATAAAATTAAGTTTGTGGTTAAATCAAGGCCAAATTTTGAGAACAGTCCGTTGCTAACTCTAAATATAAACAACGATGCACTGGAAAAAGTTAATACATTCAAATACCTAGGAATAATTATCGACGATAAACTAAAACACAAAAAAATATGGATTCTATATTTTCAATTAGAGCTCTAGCAATATGTACATCGGTGAGAGCTGCATTTTATTCCATACATTAGTTTTTGCATGATGCGTTTAAAAACATACAGACAGACAGACCAAAATTATAAAAATTTTAGATTTGGCTTCTGTTTATCTAATAAACCCCCTATTAATTTTTCTTTAACATATATTATGTACAGATATCGGCCTGTTGCAATTTTATTATTCTCAAATACTTTCTTAACCATCTTTAGTTTAATGTCCGTATTGTAATATTTCATTTATTTTACAAATTTAAATGAATACAATTTTTCAAGCAGTTGGCAAATCCCCTAAAAATATTTTGGGCATTAAAATTTCCTAACCTCTTAATATTGATGCCAATATTGCAATATTTAATTTATGCTATCAATTAAATTAAATTAAATTTTTCAAATAAGTGGCAACCTTCCACAAAAATATTTTCAGCTGTAAGCCTTTGTAAACCTCTTTCTTTTTACAGGCATATTGCAATATCTACTTTACCGTATCAATCGACCTTAACTGAAATTTCAAACACAGGTGGCAACTCTCTATTTTTTTTTCTTCTCTATTGTAAGCTAGATCTCTAGCGATAGAGCGGTGAAAACTGTATTCAATTCGATGCATTGGTTTTCGAGTGATGCGCGTACAAATATACAGACATACAGAGTCAAAAATTCTAAACATTGGTTATTTGGCTTCTGTAGCTCTAATAAAAACCCACCATATTAATTTTTATTTAATATCTATAAGGTACAAACATCGGCCTGTTACAATTTTATTATAAGTATAGATATAGAATTCATTTATTTGATCAATTTAATACAACAAAATTTTTCAAACAGGTGGCAACCCTCCCTAAAAATATTTTCGGCAGCAAAATTTCCTAAATCTCTTCAGTTTGATACCCATATTGCAATATTCAACTTATCTTATAAATTAAATTAAATTAAAATTTTCAAACAGGTGACAACTCTACAAAAATATTTTTGGGTGTAAGTCTTCTTAAGCCTCTTTCTTTTGACGTCCATATTGCAATATTCACTTTTTCTTATCAATTTACTTAAACAGCAATTTTCAAACAGGTGGCAACTCTCTAATTTTATTTTTCAATATTTTAAGTTAGACCTCTAGCAATACATCGGTGAAAAATGCATTCAAATCCATGTATTCGTTTTCGAGTAATGCGCGTACAAACATACAGACAGACCAGGGTTGTTGCGAATATTCACATTAGCATTCGCAACCTCGGAGCTTCCGCATTATTTTAACATTCGCATTCGCTTTCGCATTCGCAATAATCAATGCGGAGCTTTTGCGAATGCGAATGTTGTGCAAGTGCACCGATAAACGTATATATGGCAAACAAAATGACAAATTGTAGCCAATACTTTTGCCTGTAGTCGTGGGAGCATTTGTGTAACAAACCTGGTCAAATGTCATATTTATCAACTTTGATAAAAATGTCTTCAAACATATTATTTCCTAAGCTATATAACCGAGCTATCAATGGGCAGTCATAAAAGTTTCAACTTTTAATAATATTTTTTTCTGTGCTATAACCCAGCAAAAAACACGATTACCACAGAAACGAAAGTGGAAACGAGCTAGGCGATGGGAATCGCTTACCCTTTCGCTTCAAGAAGGCCTTATTTTAACATGGGCATGTCATTGGAGGTAAGCTCTTACCCGCAGCATTACCTTCAAACGAAGGGAGAACGCATGGATAAACAGAATCCAGAGAAGCGAACAAAGAATGCCTTACAGAGAAACTAATGTAGAATGCTTAGATAAGTACATACTTATTTATATTAAATTGAAATCAGAAAATGTCTTAAAAGATTAAAATTAATTAAAATTTTTATAAATCAGCTTTTATACATACATATGTATTTTTTTAGGTATTTAGATTTTCTTAAAAATCGGTATGTACATACATGCATATTTAACTAAGCTTAAAATTATACTTCCTCACTCTTGTACTTCACTTCATTGACTGACTTCAACTTCGCGGCAAATTGAACAAAGCAAAACATGATTTTTATGCGGGACAAATTTCCACAGAAAGTAACGGTAGAAAAAGAATTTTTGGGTATTCATTCTATTTTTCAGCTGACTACGATGCAGCATTCTACTTTGCATTCTCCGAAATGAAGCAAAGAAGCGAAATAAAAAAAATATTGTAGGACATTCTACTTTGCATTCCCTGAAATGAAGCAAAGAAGTGAGACAAATAAAATATTGTAGGACATTCTACTTTGCATTTCCGGAAATGAAGCAAAGAAACGAATTAGATAGAAATATTATAGGACATTCTACTTTGCATTCCCCGAAATCAAACAAAGAAGCGAAATAAATAAAATATTGTTGGACATTCTACTTAGCATTACCGGCAATGCCTAAAAGAAGCGGAAGAATTCGAAGGCATTATAACGCTATGCCTTCTAGAAGACGTTACCACTAAAAGCGATTACCGATTTTTTGCTGGGAAATACCTGCTTTGGTTTCTTTCTTTATTATGATTTTTTTGGACCAATCTTAAAAAAAACACTATGTAGACACAAAAGGAGAAAGTGTACACTGTAATTCTCAACCAAATTTTTGTGATTTGCTTTTGATGTTACATAAATTTTTTTCAATAATTTCAAATGGGTCTCTTTGGGGAATTTATTTTTAGCAAAAATTGTAAAAACAGTAATTTTGTATACTTGCCGGGCAATACTTTTTTTCATAGGGATATATGTACATAACTGTCTCTTCTTTGCTATTTAAAATCAAAGAGTAAGCTCCATCAATAGGGATTCCAGAATTTTGTTCAGGAATAATAATTTATTTTCCATATCCACCTATTTAGCTCAATATAAGCACAAATTTTTCAAACCAGTCGCAGAAGAAAGTATTAAAAATGAATTTAAAAAAAAAACATAGCAAATTCTGAACAGCCAAAGGAATGAGAAGGAAGAATTGTTTTTAAAAAGCTTTAGAACAACCTGACATATGTATCTGGCTTGGCTTGTGAGCGCTGTTTAAACAACGATCTCGCCATTATGCTAGATTCTAATTGTTTCTTAAAAATACTTAACATCCGCATTGACATCCGCATCCGTGGATGTTAGCTATTAGATATTCGCATCCGCATTCGCATCCGCGGATGTCTAAAATTCCACATTCGCAACATCCCTAAGACAGACAGACAGACTTAATATCTATAATGTACAGACATCGACCTGTTGCAATTTTATTGTATTTATAGATGTACACATATTTCGAGAAAACTAAAAAGCGAAATTATAGCAATTTTTTTAATAAAAATGTGTCTTTCTTAAAAAAAAAAAACGTACTTAACTATATTAAAAGATAGATTTTCTCCAAAATTTCACTATTTGTTTAAATACTGCTTTGTTCTGATATACATATGTATCTTATAATTGATTACGTATTTTTTAAGAAAAATATAGAGGTTGTTCACGCTTGCCTGGTTATCAGTTTATGTGGTTATATTTTTTATTCAGTTTACAACAATAAAGTACACTACACAATAATAATTTTTAACCAGGTAACCTGATAACCAGGCCAGTGTGGACATCCTCATCCATTTTTATTTAAAAAGGACATAATCTCGTTTTACTCAAAATATGTATATACTATTTACATAGATATACATACATACTTAGTGAAAGGTATTCCAATTACCGTTCCAACCATATCCACGTTTTAAAAATCAGTTCAATAATTTTCGAAAAATAAGCTTTTGAATATATCGAAAATTCCACCTTTACCACCTCCTTGCACCTTCCCTTTTAATTTGCAGGAAAATAAAATTCATACCATCAAAATCAAGAATAAGGAGCGAGTCACGCCCACTTTTCCTTTTTTTCTAGCTCATCGGGTCCTATTCTTTACTTTTACCAAAATAAAGACATTTTTCTGAATATTTTCTTTTTTCTGTCATCGAAAATATAAAAATTACTTAAAACTTCTAAAAAATCATTATTCGCTTAAGCGCGCGCTCTTTTATATATCACAGTTCAATTTAAGGTGAAAATTATGCTCGGAAAAAATTTAAATTGTTCCTATTCACTACATTACCGACACTTTCCAGTAATTTAGAATTTTTCTCTATTTAGGTAAGCAATTTAGACGTACTCGCACACAGCCTAAGTTAAAATATTTTTAAATTGCTTAATATAGCAGAAAAAAGTGATCACGGTGCCACAGAGAAGTAACTTACCTTTTCCTTGAGATGTGAGAATAACAAGTACAACAAATTTGACAGCTAATAATCTGAGATTCGCCCCGTGTAAACGGGGTGGTTAAAAAATAAGCTATTCTGCAATTCTTTCGTATTCGGATTTTGCTACGAATCGTAGAAATAGTATGCTGCAATCCGAATCGTATTTTCGAACTTTCGAAATTTGTAACAATGGCATGCCTAAAAACGAACGAGTAAGAAATTTACAATTTTTTTGCGTAATTTTGTACGAAAACAATTCCGTATCGGAAACGAGAGGAAAGATGTAAATCGGTGTATGTTTGCAGGTAATCTTTTGGTCGTCGTCGCGTGCGGACGTGTTTTTGCTCGCTCTCGATTGGCATAATATTCATATTTTCGTTACATATGTATACATTTGCCTGTACAGTGGTTAAACTATACAAGAACAAATTTGCATTCAGTCATATAAATGATACTGATGAGACAGTGACTCTGTGGTAATTTGTGCTAAAATGCCTTGTTTGTGTGGCAATAAAGTGGAACGATCCCATCAGCATAAAATTCAGTGCGCAGGGTGCAATGAACTTTTTCACTTAAAATGCGTTAATATTTTGCCGTCGGATGCTGAGTTCCTAGTGAACTCTGACAGACCTTTTTTCTGAAATACATGTGCAGATGTTCGGCGAAAGTCGATTCGCTCACCGCCTCCCCCCACTGATCTTGTGCAAATTGCTGAGTTAAGTGAGTTTATTGAAAATTCTAACGACGAAAATCAACCAATATTATTGCAAACGGTCGTAAAAGAAATTGCTGCTCTTAGAGCGGAGAACGCACACGTTGTTGCGTTGGTTAATGCACTCCGCGAAGACAATAAGCGTTTAATTTGCAAAACTGAATGCCTGCAGTCTGAACTTCACTCTTTAAAGAGTACTATTCGCTTTGAAGAGTTCGCATCTGCAATTACTACGCTCTCAGCTGAAGTGAAAGGTGTTCGCATCGACCTTCGCTCTTCTATTAACAACAATACACCCAGTAAACAATTAGCTCCCTGCACTAATACTAACGCGGCTTCACCAGCCAACTCTACTTCAGCTCTCAAGTTACGCTCTCTACCTGCTGCTACTGCAAAACGTACTGATAAGAGCAGCCGGCAGATGCGTCAGAGTATCACTGGCTCTAATGCAAATGCACCCGGTCTACCTGCTGCTGATAGGAATGCTGCTTCATCTTCTTCATCTCTGGCCCCTGGCCTTGTTGCTGCTGATAATGATAAAACACCCACGAATTTCGCTACTAAAGTTGGCGATTTATCTTCTGCAAATGGAAGCACAGTCAGTGTACAGAACATTAATGCTGGAACTGCTAGCAGCACTTATGCCTCCATTCTTGCTCGCGATAACGCTGGTTATAATGCTAATGCTGTTCAGGATGTTGTTGGTATTGCTGCTACTGGTAAACGAACTGATGAGAACAATCGACAGAAGCTTCAGAGTATCATTGGCTCTAACGTAAACAAAGATCTCGACGTTGTTGTACGAATGAAATGGCTTCACATTTCTTCATTTCATCGTTCGGTTTCTGAGGATAAAATTTTGGATTACATCGTCAAGCATGCTAACATTAATAAACAATACTTAGTTTGTCATAGACTAATAAAAAAGATGCGCCTCCCGATTCATATACAAAAGTCAATTTTAAAGTTGGTGTTGCCTATGCGTTTTATGATAGAGTTTCGTCATCTGACCTGTGGCCTGTGGGTGTAAAAGTACGTCCGTTTCATTTTTTAGCCAGAGAGGAAAGTACACAAGATGCACCGTAGCTGCTACTGATAAAAAGCAACAGTTGGTCACTGGGGGGCTAACTATTAATTTTCAAAATGCCTCTGGCCTTAGAACTAAATCGCACGCTGTTAAAGCGTTCAGCTTGCAATTAGACTATGGCATATTTGTTATTATTGAGACCTGGTTAAATCCGAACTTTTATGATGCTGAATTTTTCGACCCAAATTTGTTTGTCGTCTTTCGCAAGGACAGGGATGCTGAGAAAACTGGTCGCACGCGCGGAGGTGGTGTATTAATTGCTGTTCAACGCAAGTACTGTGCTTCATTAATTACTCTTGAAAATAGTGATTCTGTACTTGACCAGATCTGTGTCTGCATACGCGGCTCGTCGGCCTCCACTGAGTGTTTGTTTATAATTGCATCATATATTCCACCCAACAGTTTGGATTGCCTTTATAGAGCTCATGCTGATAACATAGCTTCTTTTGTGCTCAATAAACTAGGTGACAATCATATTTGTATCTTAGGTGATTTTAATATTTCAAATATTAATTGGAGTCGAAGTTATTGCTCTGCTGGACTAATGCCAACTAATATGTCATCATCATTTGAAACCTTTTTTATTGATAATATATTAAGTCTAAACCTATTGAAGATAAATCGTTTTGAAAATAAGCTCGATAAAATTTTAGATCTTATATTTATCAACGAAAATGTAAATTTTTTTCTGTCTAAGTGCCATGCACCAATTTCTCCCACGGATATGCACCATGTGGCTCTTGTTCTTAAGGTTGAATTTTATGAATTTGGTGAATCTGTCTTAGGGCGGGTAATCGCTTTTAACTATGCGCGTTGTAATTTTTATACCTTAAATCAACTTTTATCGGATATCAATTGGAACGAATTGCTTTCTAACTCTGACCCTGCTTATTGTTATAATATTTTCAAATCAGCAGTATATGATATTTGCTTGAATAATATTCCAGTTGTTAAACCAAGACCTTATAAATTGCCTTGGTACACCAAGGGGCTGAAGAATCTGAAAAATTTAAGAAATAAGTTTTATAAGAAATATAAGAAGACACAGCATCAATCTTTTTATGATACCTATCTGCATTATGTGAAGGAATTCAATTGCTTGGATAAGTTCCTGTATAAAAAATATATTCTTAACTTTGAATCTAATATAAAGTCCAATCCCAAGGCATTTTGGACCTTCATTAAATCGAAGAAATAATGCTCGTCGATACCCTCTACGATTTTCTATAAAGATAAACACGTCAATTCCACTAAGGATGCTGCTAATTTGTTCGCTGATTTCTTCTATTCGAATTTTGTTTGTGACAATGATGTGTCCTGTGAGGACTTTTCTTCGGATGTTAAATCCTTAATTAATCAAAACAATCTCACTTTCAGCAAGCGATATTGTTAATGGTATTTCTAAGCTCAAACCATCATCAAAGATGGACATTGATGGGCTCTCAGCAGTTTTCCTAAAAAGCTGCCCAGCAGTAGTTGCTCCTCTGGAAATAATTTTTAACAAGTCTTTATATTGCGGCGAGTTTATTGATGCCTGGAAGGTTGCTTCAATAGCTCCCATCTTCAAGAGTGGCAATAAGAGTGATGTCTGCAATTATAGACCTATATCTAAACTAACGAACATCTCGAAGCTTTTTGAGGGCATTATTAAAGATAAGATTTATTTCTCTGCAAAAAGTATAATCAGTCCCAATCAACATGGTTTTGTGGTTGGGCGTTCCACTGTTTCCAACTTAGCCGTTTTCAGTGAATTTTGTGTTTCCGCTTTTACTGCCGGAAGCCAAGTGGACTGCATATATACTGATTTCTCGAAAGCTTTTGATACAGTCTCCCACAAAATACTAATTCATAAACTTGCTTGTCTTGGGTTTCACTCAATTTTCTTGCAATGGCTTAAATCCTATTTATGCAAAAGGCAGTGCATAGTCACCATTGATGATGTGTCGTCTGATGCTTTTACTGCCACTTCAGGAGTTCCTCAGGGGAGCATTCTTGGTCCTCTACTCTTTACTTTGTTTATCAATGACATTACTTCGTGTTTTTCTCATGCTAGTTCTTTGCTATATGCCGATGACCTGAAGATCTACTCAGTGGTAAATAACAGGCTGGATATGCTGAAACTTCAATCGGATGTTGAGAATCTTCACTCATGGTGTCTTAGATCGCATCTTTGCTTAAATATAAATAAATGTTTTCATGTTAGTTATTCGAAATTGTGCTCCCAATTTGAAAGTTCATACAGAATATCGCTAGCTTAGAGTGCAAAGTTGCTAAGTCCATTTTTTTCAATTGTACAGGAGACACAAAAAACGTTCCTAAGTAATTTTCTTTAAGTATTTTGCAAAACTTTGAATGCAATGTTTCGCGTTTTTCATTTACCCTTTACTAAAAAAAAAAAATTTTATAAAAGTCTGCTTTTTTACAAATTTTGTAGATAATTTTGTGACTTATCAAATTTTCTACTTTTTTCCTAAAATTTTTTTGTTGGACTTAGCAAATTTTCCATGAATTTTTCCAATATGTACAATACGAAAAATCCCTCTCGTAGGTACATTTTAAGAAACAATTTGTTAGAACAAATGGTTTAGGTTCTTTGAATAATAATAATAACACAAGGGAACAGTGATTTTGTTGCATCGAATGTTAAAGCTATTTGATAGACTTTTTTATGCTGATTACTATAACTGACCATCAATTCAAGGTGCAGGGATGGTATTTTCAGGGATAGTAGTCGAGACTTCTAGCTTTAATTTAAGCCAAATATCACCTTTAGTTTCTTTGCTATGGCTTCTAAAATATTGCAAAAAACGCGATTTTTTGACACTTTGACCTCGTTTTTTTCCAAATCTAAAGCTGATGGAGACTTTATACTTACAGATTCGTAATCAGCATAAAAAAGTCTATCCAAAACAGTATTAACATTTGATGCAACGATATTGTTTCCCATTTTTTCCCCTTGTGTAATAGATCGGCGCTTACACATATGTTAGTGTTTGGCCGAGCTTCTCCTCCGATTTGTGGTGTGCGCCCTGATGTTGTCACACAAAGGGAAGGGACTTACAGTTTTACGCTGTTTTTCATGGCAGAAATACACTCGGAGGTTTGCCATTGCCTGTCAAGGGGCGACCGCTGTTAAGGATAAACCTTCTCTTCTAAATTTGTTTGTAATGTTGCTTTGACCAGTGCTTGAACCCAGGCCCTGCGCAGTGACAGCGCGCACTGCTTACCACTACACCACAGCGGCCATTCTTTTACGATCCCATTAATGGGATTTTCGGTTCAGACTAAATAAATTTTCTGAAAAAGAAGATGCGATTTTTTTTATACATATTTTTAATTTGAAACGTAGTTGCGAACTTGTTTATTATAAACAACAACTTATACATTAAAATAATAATGAACAAACAATTATTGGTAGATTAAATTAATAGTATTTATTGTTCGCTGAAACTAAACTACACACCAAAAAATCATTCATGTGGCAAACTATCGTAAAATTATGATGGTCTTTAGGCAAAGTTGCTTTTAAATACTGAAAATCTTCGTTCTTTCTTGCTGTAATTCGGCGTCTGCTTTGGTGAAGTTGCTGCAAACTGGACCACTGTAACGGGACTATACTTGTGTCTAATCTTTGAGGAAGAGTTTTCCATGGATCTGATAACCTAAGTTTAAAAAATATTTCACCGGTTGGTGTGTATCAGATACCACGAACATCTATTACTTTGGCATCGCCTTTACCACGTCCAGGACGAATATTTTTTACAAAACTGTACGTTATTAAATGATTTAAAAAAGTGTGATCCAAATAAAGAACATCGTATGGTCTAGGTTTTGACGAGCAGCTTTATATACTTATATTATCATTATTATTATTATCAATTTGGTAATTATTACGTGCCGATCGAGTAACATTTACCAAAGTTATATCGAAAAAACTTAAGTGGATCTCCAGTTTTTTTCTAAAAAAAAATTCTCTTCAATTTTATAAAGAACCTTTAAATGAAAGAACCGGATTACAGAAAAGTATGCCAGAGAGTGACTTTTTTCGTTCAAGCTGAATGTAAAGCAATATCGTCCGATTGGAGAGTCCTCAAAAGGATTTTCCAGGATATATTAAAGACTATTGCATTTACCTACCTACAGTTACTTTTTCACATTATGGAATTAACTAAAATATTTATGTAAACACTTGTTGCACGTCCCCTACTTTCATATAACGGCAAATTTAGAAACCACGAAAAATGGACTCAAAATGGGCCCTAATTGTATTATGTTAATGTATGCAAATACTTATATTTATGCTTGCAACTACTATTAACTTATCAAACGATTCCTAATCTTTGACAATACATGTTTGACTTCATTTTAATATCTTATAAACATCCGAAAGCATTAAAACGTTTGAAATAAATATCGTCTCACTTTTTTTTATTTTTCACTTGGTTGCTGAAGTTATGAAGAATTGAAAATTCATAAGGGAAAATTATAGTTTTCTTATTTTTTTATTTTAATATCTTAAAAACTTGTAGACTTATTGAAAAATGATAAATGAACGTGAGGTACTAAATTTAATAACCCTAATTTGATATATCGTCCGGTTTATAACAATGAACGCATTCCACAGATAATACAAGCCAAAATTTCATTCTCAAAATTCATACACTTTGATTCAATTGCGCGGACTAAAGATAAATTTTAAATTAATCTTTCTTGGCCAATAACAATTGGCTTAGACCTAAGACATCATAATATTACTATTACTATACGGTCAAATGCCTCCATACAAAATCGACCCAGCCTAATATACATACATACATATGTACATAAATATTCCAAAATAATGTTGTTGCAAAAACCCTCAATACAAATCGAATTCGATAGCGTAAAAAGAAATATTCATATTTTTTTGGAGTTATCAAATTTTCTGTGACTACTTTGGACTTAGCAATTTTGCACATCACGGAATAAAACGGGTAGAAATAAAACAAGTAGTTAGATCCTTTCAGAAACGGTGCATTTTCAATATTCCTTGCTTCCTGCATCAAAAACTAATTGTTCATAAAAAGTGGACTTAGCAACATTTCACTCTAAGCTAGCGATATCTAACTGTGTTTTACGCAGTGTTAATGAGATTAAGGACCTTGGGGTTATATTCGACTCTAAATTTACTTTTAATAATCATGTTAATTTCATTATTTCGAAATCTTATGCTATGCTTGGTTTCGTTCGGCGGAACTGTGCTGAATTTTCTGATCCTTATACGTGGAAATTGCTCTACACCTCATTTGTGCGTTCACATCTTGAGTATGCTACAATAATTTGGCGGCCTTTTCATCAGTTTAACATTGACAGGATTGAACGCGTTCAAAAGGTTTTCCTTAAATATGCTTTGCGATCTCTACATTTTACTGATCCCATCCCGTCATACAATTCTCGATTGCTTCTTTTAAATTTAAAATCTCTGGAAAGCAGGAGGTCTGTCCTCTCTTTAACTTTTGTTCTTAGCATTATTCAGGGTGTCCTTGACTGTCCGGCCCTTTTAGAGAAAATAAATTTTAATATTCCGAGAAGGGAACTACGTAGTTACTATCCGTTTTATGGCAATAATAATAGAACTATCTATGCCCGTAATGCTCCTCTTACCCGTGCCTTAATTGAACTTAACCAGATCTCAACTTTTATCGAGCTTGATTTTTCTTTACAAAGAAATATTTTTGTCAATATTTTGAACTCATTTTTTTAACTAATGTTGTATTTTTACTTATTTAAGTAGCCTGTAAGAATTATTGTTCATAGGCTACACAATAAATAAATAAATAAATAAATAAATATTAGTGGTGTTCTTTTAAACAGAAAAATTTGCCTTTCGTATATATATACGTATATTTTTATCCACTGCTTTATATGAACTAACAAAAAATAATGTTTGTTGCCCCTTATGGAGAAACTTGGGTCCGGTTTAGTTATTTGCACAATGATTTTTGGTTGTTGTGTCCAACGCATAACCCGAATCTAAAAACTTTTACATATACGTGTAATCAAAGAATTAAACTTTAATAAAAAACAAATGTTTCAAATTTCTGATTAATAGTTTATTAATAAATTCGGTTTGCACTATGAACTTTTTTTTGTAAATTTCGATGTGGGTTCAGCGCAAAAATACTATGGATGGCGTAGCCGGAGTTATGTATATGCACAAGAAATATTGTATGCCATTGACATGCGGAAGCTCCTCTACTCCGGCAACACAGAAAGGAGAACTATACTTAGTAAGGATTATAATCCCTAGGCGCGTCCGAAGGCAGAAGCAAGCGCAACAGGTAGTGGACCCGATAAAGTGCATGTTTTCAATGGCTTGTAAGAAGCTGTTATTGCATTAACTGGATTGAGAACCAGTTCTTCAGGCATAGGAGGCTGTGGTTGAACAATTCAACCAGAAGCTGACAATTTTACCATAAATAAGCACCTGATGAAAATCCGAAATAAAATAACGAAATGGGCTAGAAAAGACAAAATAAAATAGTGAAATAGGCAGGAAAAGGTATTAGAAATCGCAAAAAAGGCAAAATAAGGCACTACAAAAGACAAAATCCGAAAAAGAATCAAAAAATACATTTATTTTACACTGAGGGAAAAAAATTTTTGAATTAAAAAAAACGTACCAAACTCGTATTAAATTTGAGTATACACGTTATAAAATATGTCGTCTTGGCAGCAACTAATTGTATCAAACATCTTTGCGCACTACAGCCATGGGCGTACGCAGAGCATAATTTTTCTCTTTTTAACCAACTTCAGAAAAGGAGGAGCTTATCAATTCATCGGAATATTTTTTTTTATGTATGTTACCGAATAACTTTGGACCACATTATCCGATTTCGATAATTATCTTTCTATCGGAAAGGTGGTGCCTCAGGGGTGGTCCCATACTAATTTAGTTTAGATCCGATTATTGGATTATGAAGAAATTAACGGTACTTCTAAATTTTTATTTGAGATTTGAAGTCGGTTGTATTTTTTGCTTAAAAAACACTTGTTATTGTAACAATTGAGTTGTACCGAGCCCTACAAAGGAATTTATATTGCATGGAGTTTATTATAAACCTATTGAAGAGTTAAAATAAAAAAATTTTAGTTACTTTAATTGCATGAAAATTTTAAAATGCGACTTCGTGTTTACACCAAAATATTAATTTTTTCATTATTTTTAACCGACTACAAAAGAGGAGGAGTTTACATGAAAATTGAAGTCGGCTTTATTTTTTGGTAAAAAATTACTTGTTTATCTAAACAATAGTTTTCAAGGGTCTTCTGCAAATCGATAAATGGTTTTAGTGATGATTTCGTTTTAGTTTTTTCTACAAAACCTCTGTGAACGCTAAGCATACATAAACCTAAATTGGAAGTACAAACTAAGTGGAAAATATTAAAAGATAATAATTACACGGTGTTACACCAATCATCAACTTTTTAAGTGACCTAGTACAGGTCGTGGGGATGGTCGCGTAATTCACGAAACTGCGTTTTTAATTTTTGTAACACCGTAGAGCTGGCCGAGTAATTGACGAAACTGATTTCAAAATTTTTTCTAACACCCTCAAATTCTCAACTTATTCTTATAAAACCATTTTCACATGACTTCCCGCACTGAACCGTTTTTAGCTCTGTTAGTTTTTACCCAATTTTAAGTTTTTAGATGGCTTTGAAAAAAGACGACTCGCCGGTGAACTCGCCGTCGGATGAAAAGCACACTTCGCCGGCGGGCCGCAAAAACGACTCGCCGACGAGTCGCAAACACGACTCCCCTGCAGCCCGCAAAAACGATATGCCACCGAACTGCAAAACGATGCTCAAAATTTATACCAAATTTAAAGTAAAATTACAGTTTTATACCAAATTAAAAAAAAACCTCATACCCACAAATTTTATTTTTTATTAATAAGGTCAAGGTACACTGTACCTTTATAAAAAAAAAAATAAAAAATAAATAAAAAATAATATGAAGAATATTATGAATACTGAAAAAAAGATGTAGGCGTCTTAATTATCTGAGTACATACAAGTGTACATTGTGGATTCCATATTCTGTCATAATAAAAAATTGTCATAATAAAAACTGTTTACTATTTAAATGAATGGCTTTTATTTATACTTAGGTATATAATAATGTGGGCGTGGAACTTGTCCAACCCAGACCGAAGGTTCCTCAAAAAAACCACAAGGAGTTCAAAGAAACGGACTCTTTTCGAGTTCACCTAAACGACTTCACCAGACCAACGTCGCAACGACTTCGATTCAATGAGAAAAAACGACGTCGGAAGGACGTTGAATTTTGTGTGGAAAAAAACGACTTCGATTTGAGTTCACCCAAACGACTTCACCAGAGCGGCGTCGTAACGACGTCGTTTCGAATTCACCAAAACGACTTTGCGAGCGACGTCGCAACCAGTGTTGCCACTGCCTTAGCCTTTAAAGTATCCATAAAAAATCGAAAACTGTATCCATATACATATATCTTAACATCTAGTAAGTATTTTCCCATCCTTAGACATGGATTTGGGAAACAAAGGCGCGTAGTTTTAGTCAAAATTAAGTCGAATCTAAAGTTTATTGCAGTTTTTCGACATAATTTTCAATGGGATATCTGTCAAAAAAGCTGCAACTAACTTTAGTGTGAATGAATATTTCCATTATACATACAATATTTTTAAACACTTTTCACTTGATTTAAATACGAACATTTTTAAACGGTAATCAAATAAAAAAATTTCATTCTAGCTACGCGTTTTTTCCTCAGTGTAGAAATGTTTATTTTACAAGTAAAAGGAGAAAAACTATGAACTAACTAGTTTCATTATATTAAAAATGTCTACTTTGAATCTGTGACTATTTTCTCCTTCCGAATTTTTAACTCACAAAACTTTAAAACATTAGTTGTAGTAACATTGAACCCCAAGATGTATTTTGAAGTTTTCTGGCAGTATTTTCATTCGATTTACGCGAAAAAAAAAGTTTTGAATGTACTAAACGTGCGCTCGACGTGAGTTGATACAAATGGCACCCAATTCAAAAATGGAACGTTAAAACCATGGTGTAATAATAACAAGATGTTATTAGTAACTTAACCTCACTTTTTCGGCAGTTCTATTCCGGTCACGCATTTTAAAGTAGTAGAATAGGTACTAATTTGTTACTAATTTTATTCCGTTTGTACCTACTATTTTAAAATAAAGCTAGAAAAATATATAACTATAGGCTTGTACGCCTGAATATATGTCTGTATCGGCAGCTCCACACGGCTTGATCATATATTAGAACTTACAAAAAAAAGTAAATGTTGTATAGTAAGGCAATTTCCTGTAAGACTGTAAATGAGTTTTTAAATAGATTAAAACACAAAAATATCGCATATATAAGAGGCATTATTTTTCTATCGGACACCAAAATTGGTGTCACACTTTCGATTGGCTTAAAATTTTTTTTACGCGTTCTATACATGAAATAAGCTAACACGTGTTCAAGGAATTTTTTTCGATTTTTTCTTTGAAGATATGATCTGTCAAAAATTGCATTTTTTCGTGATTCTGACTAATCATGTACTCATTCAAATCGTTATATCTAGGGATGTGCCGGATAGAGGTTTTGTCGGATAACCGGATTCCGGATATCCAGTAAAAAATAAGAGCCGGATTCGGATATCCGATCGGATATCCGGTAGACTCTTAGAACTTCTGCTTTTTCGAGTTGAACTATCCAATACGTAATTAAGAATACAAAATGTCCACTCTGAAATCCAAGTTAATATATAATCCTGCATTAAATAGATAACTCCTCCGTCTGCAACCCGGATTTATCGACTATTTTTGGTAAATAAAGGAGAAAAGTCAAAGACAAAAGATAAACAGCAATGAACGCCGCTAAGAAAAAACGCGTGTTTAATTTATTTTTTTAAATGCGATAAAAATCGAACTAATATGCATGGTTACATATCGTTTCGCTTCCCGAATCTCCCCGTAAGGCTTCATTGTTGCAATATTTTGCAGATATTTTTTAGATGGCAAACTAAATAACTCGAAAATAGAAATCAGTTAGTTTGGAGAAACCTGCCGAATCATATGAAAAACGCCGAACTCTACTGAAAGCTGCTATTGAAGAGCGAGACCAAGATATGCTTTGAGGAAATCGTCAACGGCTCTGATACTGATTTCAGTTTTTGTACTGATCCTTTAATTGGGTGGAATCATAGACGGCCGCTGTGGTGTAGCGGTTCAACCCAACATAAAAAAAAAACAAAAAAAAAGTTTTTTGTAATAGCGGTCGCCCCTCGACAGGTAATAGCAAGCCTCCGAGTGTATTTCTGCCATGAAAACAGCTTCTCATGAAAATACAATCGACGTTCGGAGTCGGCGTAAAATTGTAGGTCCCCTGCAAAAAATTGGACTAATCCGGGATGACTCCGGGAGCAATCGCTAAGGAGCATGCGACTAATACCACTTTTGATCTCTTTATATGGAATGAACTGTTCGCTTTTGTTCGAGCATGTCCTATGAAGAGACTAATTGTTCACCTTTATACCCGAATGGGTATAAAAAGCGATTAGTCACTTTCAAAAAATAAAAATAAAAATTTGTGCCAGCTGAGATTCGAACTGGGGTGCTCAGTTTTGTTAGGCGAATACTCTCTCTATGTGCCAACGCCGCACATGAAATTTCATTGACTAAGTGCGTACATATCATTAAATCGTTAATAGTACCCGTTAGAGATGAGTTGGAGACTAATGGATCTCCAATTATACCCATAAGGGATGTGTCGAGACTAATTGACCTCCATTAGTACCCGTATGAGACTAGTTGCGACTAATTAATGCCCAGTTGTACCCGATTGAGAGTAATCTCGTAATACTCTCTTTAGAGATTAGTCGCACAATTTTTTGCAGGGTCCCTCCCCTTGTTTGACAACATCAATGCGCACGCCACAAATCGGAGGAGAAGCCCGGCCAATAACTAACAAATGTGTAAGCACCAAATCTATTATTATTATAGTCGCAAAGAATTTCCAAAAATTTTTTTACTTTGGCAATGAATTATCTCTGTGAACCACCTTCCTCGGTGAACTCAAAAATAGTGTTTAGTTCAGAGGTGGGCAGCTTCGACAGAGAATTTTTGTAGTGTGCGTGCAATTGATGTCACTGTGTGCGTGCGAACAAGTCGTGCGGCTGAATGAAGCTTTCGCTGCCTTCTAAAGCAGAGCGTGTATGTATGTATACGCGAATATGCCCGCCAGGCAGGCGCCGCCCAGGTCTGGTTTAGTGCATCGGGTAGCATTTATGTTGAAAATAGAAATGCGTTCTTGAGCGGTAATGCGGAAATGCTTCTTTTCATAATGAAAAATGTATAAATTTTTAACTCTTAATTACTAATTAGATACTATTAAATTTGACTACGAAAATGTAACAAAAATCCTGAGCTATGTTTTTAAATAGAATCTTCTATAATCGAAATCCGGAAATCCGGCCGGATTTTTGCCAGTATCCGGCCGGATAGTCGGATAACAGAAAAAGGCCGGATAAGCCGGATTCCGGATATCTACCGGATACCCGGCACATCCCTAGTTATATCTCGGGTTCTGCCCATCGTAGACTTCATCTTAACGTCGTTTTAAAGCTAAAGAAACGGGCTTAATATTTCTATATATAAGATGGTCAAGATTGTCCTAAAGCTAACTTAGCTATTAACAGTTGAACTTTTTGAAATTGATTTGCATAGTGCAGAGCAGTAAATTAGGGATTTATAATTATATCGTCGTAATCTTTGTTTAATTAATTGAAAAAGTTGTGAAACAAATGTTGTTAACGAAGCGATATTCTGTCGAAATCCGTAACAAAATCTGCGTTTTGCTAGCTTTAGTCCTGCAATTTCCACGCCCATTTCTAGGGGTTTGTCGCCTTACAGAAAAATCTTGCCGTACAAATATTATTTCTGGATAGGTATTCTATCGGAATCCGCTATAAAATTTTACTATTTGCAAAAACTCGACGTTTAACACCTTACTAAATATATCTCATCATAGGTTTTCGAAAATAGATTACAAAAAATTGTTGATTCTTACAAAATAAACCATCTCGTCATAAAGAAAAATATTTTAAAAATAGTTCTTGAAAAACCCCATTTTTTTGAGCCACGTCTTTTATAGAGAATTAAACAAGAATTACGATGGTATAACTTTAAATCCCTAATTTACTGGTCTTCACTAAGCAAATCAACTTCAAAAAGTTCAACAGATAATAGCTAAGTTAGCTGTAGGACAATCTTGACCACCTGACAGTAGGATTTGAAGTTTTAATCAGCCATAACTTCGGAACCATAAGTCACATGAACTTGAAATTTAGTATGTAAACATATCTATGGTAGGTTCTTATAGTAAGATATAAATAAATGAGTTTGTAGAAGGGGGCGTGGCTCATCTCATAATCATGGAATTTTTAATCAGCCATAACTTCGGACCCATAAATCACATTAAACTTGGTATGCAAACATATCTATGGTAGGTGCTTTTAATGAGGAGTTTGTAAAAGGGGGCGTAGCACTTAACATGGGCGTGGACGTTTTCATCAGTCATAACTTCGGAACCACAAGTCACGTGACCCCTTTAATTCTTTCTGATATGCCTTTCCAATTAAAAAAAAAAATCAGTTTCCAGTTCACTTAGCTTTTGCAAAGACAATAAACAAGAATGTCTTAAAATAAAACCCAACTCTTTATCGATAATACAATAGGGGTATTCTCTGAGTCTTGCAAAGCCCTTGCACGGTGCACAGATTGCACGGAAAAAACCGGTTTTCGTATGGGACAGCTTTGCAAACCGTGCAATCCGTGCACCTTGCAAGGGCTTTGCAAGACTCAGAGAATACCCCTATTGTATGATAATTGCATTGGAAAATGCATCTAAGTTAAAAGATGCTTTGAAGTGCTAAAAACATGCTTTAGATAGTTAAAATTTAGGTATTACAATGCAACGTTGGTATTTCTACACCGAGAAAATGATTCAGGTAAAACCCATGTATTCAAACCAAATTGTAAAACAAACATTTTTGAAACAATTTTACTTCATACAAAATTAAAAATACACTACTTGTATAACATACTTTAAAACGTAATCTTCGCAAAATAAGAACGAACATTATATCATATTTTGTCTTTCGACGGAAGAGAATATTTGAAATGAAAAAAATTACGCCAAAAATGTGCCTTTTCAAAACTAAAATGAAACGTTTTAGAATATTGTTCCCACAAATTGTAGTGCGACAAAATTTCCAACCAGAAAAGTAAAACGAAACACTTTTAAAATAAAAATGAAAATTTCGTTTCAGTCAATTAAACATGAGAACGGTTTAAAACGAAAACTTGCATTTCATTCCATAGGACCCCAGCTATACAAATATTCTACCATATTATGCTATCACGGCTATATTAAAATTAGAGAAGAAATGAAATATAACATCGTTACATAAAGTATTTTTCATATTTGTATTAAGACGTGGGGGGAAACCCGCGGGAAAAAGCTAGTATATTATAAAAATAGACAGATGTAAAAAATTGATTCGCTTAAGTAAATATACATACATACAT
>NW_023458630.1:58878-67210 GCF_013731165.1 Rhagoletis pomonella | reverse complement strand
TTTTTTCGACATCGTTCCTAGCAGATTCGGATTCTACATAAAATTCTAAGAAAAAAAGCCCTTTAGACCATAGCTCTAAAATCAATTTCGAGCCTGCGCAATTTTAGAAGAAAATATCTTTAATTAATACTAAGTCCATAATCAGATTAATATTTATTAAGTGTTAGGAATGTTTTTCTTTTGTAATAAAGAGTTGTGCTCCAGAGTTTTGTGATATGAAAAAATTCATTTCTGATATCTATTTTTTATTTAAACCGCAAGATGGCGCTTCAAAGCAAATCTACTATATATTTGTGGGAGTATGTATGTATCTATGTGCCAGGTTGCAGCCTAAACGGATGAACAGAATCGAATAAAATTTTGCCAAAGTATTGCCATGACTCCTGGACCTATAATAGGGTACAAAAAATTGGAAGTCACCAAGGGGGGAGGGGGATGGGGGATACCTCCCATAGTGATCATTTTTAATCAGCTCTAACTTCGGAATTATAGTCGCATGAACTCGAAATTTGAAATGCACAGATACCTATGGTAGGTGCTTGGGGATAGATATATGTATATAAATGAGTTTGTAAAAAGGGGCGTGACACATCTCATAGGTGTGGAATCATTTATCAGCTATAACAGCAGGCAGTATTAATGATCTCATTGTATTGCTTTTTGAAGATTTGTTATAATTGTTCAAAGTGAAATTCAAAAAAATTTTAGATGATATGAAGTTCACCGGGCCATCTTCTAGTCTTAAAAATATACTAAGTTAATATACGGATTAATATTTAATAAAGTGTTGCGACCGTTATTTTTTTAATACAATAAGAAAAAAATAACTATAATTTAAAGGAGTGACATACAATGGCTAGAGTCGTCGCATGTGTGTATTCTTTCATATACATATATATGGGCTGTTCTTACCGTTATATATTTTGCATCCACTCGCTTATTCCTTACCGAAAATTTTAAATAAAAATTCAACGTTATTGTGGCTTGTTAAAATTGTATTTTAAATATTTTTATTGAGCTTTATACCACGATTGTTTATTAGGAAAAATTGAAAAAGCAACAAAGTCTAAGCAGTAGAAGTTATAGCACTATTTCGGAGATCACCACATCTCCTCATCAGACTTCTTTTTTCTAGACTTCAGCAGGGATCGAACCTGCGTATTCGATGCTCAAAGTCAGAAGCGTTAACCACTGAGCTATGTACATCCCGCAAACTCTTGTTGTTAATTCATTTATCCTTATTCAACCAACTACTATCAAGTGCAGCTGATTTGCCGCTATTTAAACTCGACATCGTGGTTGTTGTTGTCAATTCTATACATCCATTTGCTTATTTGCTTTTTTGTATAGTTTCAGGCAGGCTCTTCCTAAACTATATATTTGTCAATGTTATTGGGGCTTGTTAACATTTTATTTTTAATATTTTTATTGAGCTTTGTACAACGATTGTTTATTAGGAAAAATTGAAAAAAACAACAAAGTCTAAGCGGTAGAAGTTATAGCACTATTTCGGAGATCACCACATCTCTTCATCAGACTTCTTTTTTCTAGACTTAGCGGCAAATCAGCTGCACTTGTTAGTAGTTGGTTGAATAAGGAAAAATGAATTAGCAACAAGAGTTTACGGGATGTACATAGCTCAGTGGTTAACGCTTCTGACTTTGAACATCAAATACGCAGGTTCGATCCCTGCTGAAGTTTAGAAAAAAGAAGTCTGATGAGGAGATGTGGTGATCTACGAAATAGTGCTATAACTTCTACCGCTTAGACTTTGTTGCTTTTTCAATTTTTCCAAATAAACAATCGTGGTACAAAGCTCAATAAAAATATAAAAAATAAAATTCAACAAGTTTTAATCACTGGGTAAACTTAATAAACGAAATATATTCTCTGGTTAAATTAATAAGCCTACCCGGATAGCACAAAATCCTATACGGAGGTTCGATCCCTGCTGAAGTATAGAAAAAAGAAGTCTGATGAGGAGATGTGGTGATCTCCGAAATAGTGCTATAACTTTTACCGCTTAGATCTTGTTGTTTTTTCAATTTTTCCTAATAAACAATCGTGGTACAAAGCTCAATAAAAATATTAAAAATAAAATATTAACGAGCCACAATAACATTGACAAATACATAGTTTAGGAAGAGCCTTCCTGAAACTATGCAAAAAAGCAAATAAGCAAATGGATGTATAGAATTGACAACAACAACCACGCTGTCGAGTTTAAATAGCGGTAAATCAGCTGCACTTGATAGTAGTTGGTTGAATAAGGAAAAATTAATTAGCCACAAGAGTTTACGGGATGTACAAAGCTCAGTGGTTAACGCTTCTGACTTTGAACATCAAATACGCAGGTTCGATCCCTGCTGAAGTCTAGAAAAAAGAAGTCTGATGAGGAGATGTGGTGATCTACGAAATAGTGCTATAACTTCTACCGCTTAGACTTTGTTGCTTTTTCAATTTTTCCTAATAAACAATCGTGGTACAAAGCTCAATAAAAATATAAAAAATAAAATTCAACAAGTTTTAATCACTGGGTAAACTTAATAAACGAAATATATTCTCTGGTTAAATTAATAAGCCTACCCGGATAGCACAAAATCCTAAGCTTGATAAACATTTGGTGTTATAAAAGTTTTATAAAGCTCTACTTGTAATTAGGAAAAATGCCGGAAAAAAATATAAAATTGATTGATTGATTGAAAAAAATAGAGAGGGAATTATCGCTATGGCAATAGAAAGTAGAAAAAAGATATCTCGTGTTGAAAGTAAAACCAAAAAAATATAAATACACTGTTAATCATAAAAAAATTTATCATTCGAAAAATTATTTTGAAATATTGTAAAACTTTATTTATTTTTTTTGGTTTTTTTAAGTCAAAGTTTTATTTACTTACAGTAACGAACAAAAGTTTTGGCACAGTGAATCTTTCGCAATATAGGCAAAGTATTTTTTAGAAAAATTCTAAGTACGCAGTATAATAATCGATTCAATTTTTGTTTATCAAAGTGCAAGTTTAAAGTTGCTTGAAAATCTGAATATAAAATTGCAAATTAGTATGCAGATTTATTGAATTTTCCTGAGTTTTTCACAAGGTTTACACATTTGATTTTTATGTGTTTTGGTGTAGTAAGAACTATGTTTTTATAAAAAATTATCGGAAATAAATTAAAAACTTTGCATATATGCAATGCGAAAATTTACTGTGCCAAAACTTTTGTTCAACACTGGGCATATAAACAAATATATACAGTAACTTCTCCCGTTACAATAGTAAAAAATATGTAACTTGTTTGTAGTGCAATCTTGCGATTTTTTAAATAACAAATAGATATCAGAAATTAATTTTTCGTATCAATAAACTCCCAAGCACAGGTTTGTATTAAAAAAATATATCCGCAACACTTTATTAAATATTAATCTGCATATTTTGTCAATTCGGCGGTATATTTTTTTATGTATGTTACCGCATACCTTTGGACTACGTTATCCGTTTTCTATAATTCTTTTTTAAAGGAAAGGTGGTTCCTCAGAGGTAATATCCTACTAATTGAGTGTAGATCCGATAATTGGGCCATCAAGAAAATAACGGTACTCTTAAATTTGAATATAAGAATTGAAGTCGGTTTTGTTTTTTGTTTAAAATTTACCCCAGTGTACACAGCTTCTATGGGGGAGTCGTAGGCCATTTTTTTTTGTTAGTTCAATTGTGGAACATTTGTATGAACTGCTTCGGCTAATACTTCGGCTTTTGTTCTCTTTTTATATCGAGGCTAAGTGCATTGTTCGATGGGGTGATATCGTTGCCAAACATGATAGTACTTTGTTTGCCATCAATAAAGGCTAACTTGAGGGAGTTACAGTATTCCACATTGATGCGAGCCTCAAAAGCTTTGAATAATATTTGCGAGTATGGCTTTTAGTTTTTACCGCTCATGTAAGTGGCAGGCCTATAGAAAATATTTCTTAATCAATAATTTTTCAAATACGTTTTGTTTGACACCTATATTATAATACATACTTTATCTTATTAACTTAATTGAATTAAATTTTCGAAATTGGTGGCAACTCGACTCAAAAATATTTTCAGTAGTAAGCCTTCTTAAACCTTTTTAATTTGATACCCATATTGCAACATTTAATTCGTCTTACCAATTAAATTGAATTAAATTTTGAAACAGGTGGCAACCTCCCTAAAAAATATTTTCGCCTGCCTTCATAACCTCTTTCTTTTGACAGCCATATTGTAATATCTAATTTATGTCATTAACTTACATATACTGAAATTTTTGAACAGGTGGAAACTCTCTATTTTTTCGGGTTTTAAACATCCGGATATTATAAAAAACAAACCAAAAAAAATAAAAAAATATTTAAATCGGTCAAGCCGTTTTCGAGTCTTAGCGAGGCTAACGGACAGCAATTCATTTATATATATAAGATATCTTCTTTTAAAAATCCGCAGGCTCGAAATTGACTTTAGAGCTATGGTCTGGAGGAATTGTTTTCTTAGAATTTTATGAAGAATCCGAATATGCTAGGAACAATGTCGAAAGAAGTCGATCCATACAAATTGACCCGCCCTAGTGTGTATACATACAATAAAAGTTGGCTCTTTATTTCCGGGCTGGGACGTGTCCCGTCGTGTCGGGCCGGGCCGGGCTGGGGCCTACTAAAATTCTTAACGTGCGGGCTCGTGCACGTTTTTGAAAGCTGATTTTGGACTCGTGCCGGGCCGGGCCTGAAAATTTAGGCCCGTGCCCACCTCTAATTGCAACCATATACATTGCATATTTTAAATATTCAATATAACAATGAACAATTTTTCTGAATATTCCATTTTTAAAACACCAATGGTAACTAAAAACAAACGAAGCATCAACTTTGTTTCTGATGCGCTGATTGCTCTAGCGATGCGTTTCGATAACTTTTCGGATGCGTTTTGGAAAAGTATACATTGTCACTATTTTGTAGTTCGGCGTTATGGAACATTATACTTTCTACATATGCAAAGCAATTGACGTTTTGGAAGTCAGCCATACATACATAACATGTATATGATTTAGCTGACTCGCCAGGAGTGAGTATTATCCACAAAATTTGCGATACCATTTCCTCTGCCTAACGAATTTAACATGGCGATGTCATTGGAACCTTCCGAGCTGTACGCGTAGCATGACCTTTCGCTAGCGAGTTGCCGTACAATCAGTAATGTATGGAATCTTTAGTTTATGGTCGTCTCTTGTCACCAGTAGAACTACAGGTTAGTGTATTTGTGCATGCATATATATATATATATATAATCTTCTATTACTGCTAATTCGATGCATCGCAGCTAAGTTATTGTCAAATTTCCATTGCTTTGTGTTGCTTCCCTGTCGTTGTGCTTCCACAAATTACTTTGAACTGTCTGATTGCTTTCAAAGTTTCACAGCAAAATGGCAGCCAAAGCATTTGCTTTTTTTCTGAATTGCTGTTTCTTCGCTTTCGATATCATAAATCCCGAAGTCAAAGCACAGCAAAAGCAAATTAAATTAAAAAATTACAGCATTTTCAAACCCTGCATATAATACTTTAAAATGCCAGAATACTTGTTTTTAACAATACTTTGGTATATAAATAAAATATAGTCCATAAAAATAAGTGTTATTTATTTTAACATGAGTGTACACATTATTGTACACAGGAGCAAATAAATTATTTTATATTTATTCAACAATTTTTATTGAGCTCGAGGCCGTTTTTTAAATGCAAATTTATTGTGGAAAAGCAACAATAATTTGAAAAAATGGTAGAAGTGATAGATAATTCGGAAATCACCACATTTCCTCATCAGACTTCTTTCAGTAGGCTTCGAACCGACGATCCCACTGACTCAGCCAGTTGCCTATGCACCAGGCTAAGTGCGCCTTGTAAATTATCGTTTGCTTTTTTCCACTACTTTCATTTTTGCTATGCCAACACAATCAACAACAGCTTTTCCACAATAAATTTTCATTTAAAAAACGGCCTCGAGCTCAATAAAAATTGTTGAATATAATTGTTATAAGGTCAAAAAAAAACAAAAAATAATAATTTTATATTTATGATATTTTTGAATAGCAAAAATGAGATCTGGTGGTAACGAGGACAAGACGAAGTATCTCCTGTCATCAAACAAACAGTCAGCATATTCGCGCCTTGCCACCCACGTCACTGTTGACAGTTACAATTTTGAGAAAGTAGAGAATTTCGTTTACTTGGGAACCAACATTAACACCGATAATAATGTCAGCATTGAAATCCAACGCAGAATCACTCTTGCCAAAAAGTGCTACTTTGGACTGAGTAGGCAATTCAGGGCTAAAGTCCTCTCTCGACATACGAAAACCACGCTCTATAAGTCACTCATCATGCACGTGCTGGTATATGGCGCAGAAGCATGGACAATAACAACATCCGATGAGACGGCTCTTGGAGTGTTTGAGAGAAAGATTCTGCGGAAGATTTACGGGCATTTACGCGTTGGCGACAGCGAGTACCGCAGACGATGGAACGATGAGCTGTATGAGCTTTACAACGACATGCACATAGTGCAGCGAATTAAAATACAGCGGCTCCGCTGGCTTGGCCATGTTGTTCGAATGGACACCTACGCCCCAGCTCTGAAAGTATTCAACTCGGAACCCGCTGGTGGTAGCAGAGGAAGGGGGAGGCCCCCACTGCGTTGGAAAGATCAGGGGGAGAAGGACTTGGCTTCACTTGGCGTTTCCAATTGGCGTCAGTTGGCACAGAAGAGAAACGCCTTTCGTGCTTTGCTGAACTCGGCCAAAATCGCTTAGGAGGTTACAGCGCCGAAAAAGAAGAAGAAGAAAAATGAGATCATTTCCATTTTCAGTGTTTAAATAGTCAAAGAATTACGTATTTGTTAAAACCATGGGAAAGTACCTCTATTTAAGGTCTTCATCTTTGTCTTGCATGTAAAACTCTTTTACAATGTAAATAAATTGAGAAAAAATAGTTGTAAGTTATAGGCAAAAGAAATTCGAATATTCAAATTTGTTGTTATTAAAATGAAAATTATTTTCGAGATAACCAACACCACTCGACAAAACAACGTCAGCCTTCTTTTTAAATAATTTAAGCTCCATCATATATTAATAATATATTAATTTCTTGGGCATATCAAATATTATCTGAAATATGTCAATTATAATTAAATTATTTTCTTCTTACTTTTTAAAGTACAGTTTAAGGAAGTTCCAACGTTATGTAAAGCCTTAAGGAAATTCTAAAGTATTTTGTTTGAATTTAAAATTCAGTACAAATCAGTACAAATTTTAAAAAATGAGGACGTTACCGTACTGATTGAAGAAATGAATAAAATCAGTACAAGAGTTGAAAAATCAGTACTGTACTGATAAAATCAGTACGTCTGGCAACCGTACATGGTTTAAAACGGAGCTCTCAAGAAAACTGTAAAGAAAAAATTGTTTGTGTGTGTCCAAGGAATTTTGACATCTGATACTTCACAGCCTGTTGCCTCACTCTTTCCTCAAGAAATAATGGAACGGGCATATATTTCTGTTGCACACATGGGTTGCCTTGTGCTCTTTTTCACAAAAAACTTTAGAAAACCGTAACAGAAAGCGTAGCATACTTCTTTAGAGCTACGTACTGCCTAAAGGAAATTTGACACAAGATAATTTATTAGACATTTATTGTACGTCATTTTATATATAGTTTTTGGTTTTCTTGAGAGCTGCATTGGTCTTTAAGGTAGAAAAGGTGAAAAAGGGCAAATATCTTAAAAAAGGCAACATCAAATGTGTATATATGGAATCAGGGAAATCTAAATCGTTGACATTCTTAATCGAATATACTCTATCTCTTTATCAGGAACAAATGCAATTTCCATAAAATCCGTTCCCTGGTCATAATCAAAAAAATATATATATACAAATTTATTTAGCTATGCTACCTGTTCTTCTATGTCGCGTAAAAATTTCATAGCTGTACCAATTACCAGTAGCTCACTAGAACAAAATATGTATTCATTACAAGCTTTTATTTAACTAACTCATCCCACGGAAATTTCCAATCGATTTTAAACTATAAATGAACTCCCTAGATGGCCCAGGGGTCTTTGTACAAAGCTGATCCAAACACAGTAAAAGTTATGGCTAACAGATCGCAATTCTGTCAAAGTAGGGGAAAAATGGGAGAGTAAAATCGGTCCTCTCTTTGCCAGAAGTTGCAAGATTTTACCAGAAGAATTTCTGTTGGAAAAAACCAAGAATGGTAGAAAAGCAGATTGCGCCCTGAGCCTTGCTGTGATGTTATGAACGAAAC
>NW_023458630.1:57360-58778 GCF_013731165.1 Rhagoletis pomonella | reverse complement strand
CAGATTGCGCCCTGAGCCTTGCTGTGATGTTATGAACGAAACAGTACCAATAGCAGACAAAGAAGAAGTGTCAAAATCCCATACAAACGATAAACAAAATTTCGAACATTCACGTAAAATTGTAAAATTAACAATATATATTAGTTTATTGTGAGAAATATTAGCAGACAAAGTTAAGTAAATGTGGCAGGCATATCAATTATATAAATAGGCAATCATGTTTCCTTTACACCCCTTTTACGGCTAAACTGTACTTCTAAGGTATAAACAATTATATATCATTAGAAAGGTATTTTGATGCTGATGTGCAGGCAATTTTTAAAATTTCAAATTAGTTTAAAATAGAGCGAAAAAATCAATTCAAAAGTCACACCAATACCAATGCCATACATGTACATGGTTGGGGCGGAAATGCCTCCTAAATGTATGCTTTAATATTGATAGTGAATTAAAGAAACGTGCTAAGCAGCAGTTTAGGAATAAGATGTATGTACATGAATAGATTAGCCTCAAACAAGGATGAGATAATTTTGAGTATGGAGAAGAAGAAAGGGATAAATACAGAAATTAAAATAAAAGTAAAGAAACCTAAATATAAAGACAAAGAGGAAGGAAAATTTAAATACCTAACCTAGTAACAATGGTGGGGGTGAATATGTAAATGAAGAAAAGAATGGACATATTTAGATCAGGATAAAGGAAAGGATAAAGAAGAAGAAGAAGATGAAGACCAAGACGAGGAAGGAGATGAAAATGAATATGAAGATAAGGATAAAGATAACTTATCTTAACTTAACCCCTTAACTTAACTTAACTCACCTCAACTCATCTCACCTCCGCTTAAAAACTTACTCCACCTGAGTTCGCTACACATTAATTAACCACACCTTAACTCCCCACACCTAAATCAACCACTACTTCACTCCCCACACGTAAATTCACCACACCTTAATTCACCACACCTAAATCCACCACACTTAAATTCACCACACCTTAACTCACCACACCCTAACTTTCCCACCACATCTTAACTCACCACACCTTAATTCACCACATCTCACCTTTCTCACCACACCTTAACTCACCACACCTTAATTCACCACACCTCAACTCACCACAACTAAATTCACCACACCTCTTAAGACCACCACACCTGAATTCATAACACCGTAACTCCCACACCCAATTCCACCACACTGCAACTCATCACACCCAATTTCAACACATGACATGATATCACTAAAGAAACAATGTAAAGAAAAAGAGGAAGGAAAATTTAACTACCTAACCTAATAACAATGGTGGGGGTAAATACGTAAATGGAGAAAAGAATGAAGATATAGATCAGGATAAAGGAAAAGATAAATATGAAGACGAAGGTGAATATGAAGATGAAGATGAAGATGAAGATGAAGATG
>NW_023458630.1:56489-57260 GCF_013731165.1 Rhagoletis pomonella | reverse complement strand
GAAGATGAAGATGAAGATGAAGATGAAGATGAAGATGAAGATGAAGATGAAGATGAAGATGAATATGAACATGAACATGAACATGAAAATGAACATGAACATGAACATGAAAATGAATATGAACATGAACTTGAACATGAACATGAACATGAACATGAACATGAACATGAATATGAAGGTGTAGATAAACATAAACATAAACATAAACATTAAAAGCGATAGAGACAAAGATAGAGAGGAAGAAAGTGATAGGGATAAAAAGGAAATACAACTGAAGAATGTGCGATGTTATATTGTGATGTGTTATGCTACATATGTTATGTTATTGAATCTAATGCTATTCTATGTTATGTTATGCTAAGTACTAAGCTAAACTCCCCTCCACTTAACCCATTCCAACAAATTTTATTTCAGCTCAACTCAACTCACATAAACTATCCTTAATTTTAGCGGTTGAATTTCAACCGCTGGGCGAACACTAGTATGTATAAAAATGAAAATTTCGTTTCAGTCAATAAAACATGAGAACGGTTTAAAACGAAAACGTTTAGTATTAGAATTTTCAAAGCTACTTATAAAACTGAAATACTTTTCATCTGTTTACATTATTTGTCGGATTTTGTGCAGATGATTCAAGCTACATTCATACATACATAGCAAAATATGCGGAAATATGATATCGTTACGCCACTTAATGAAAGGAACGTTGCTGATACGGTACCCTTTTTTTGATTAGAGAAAAGCTTTGGTAAGACTTGCTTACAAAAACAA
>NW_023458630.1:41405-56389 GCF_013731165.1 Rhagoletis pomonella | reverse complement strand
ATTGTCCATGCTTCCGCGCCATACACCAGCACAGGCATGATGAGTGACTTATAGAGTGTGATCTTTGTACGACGAAAGAGGACTTTACTTCTCAATTGCCTACTCAGCCCAAAGTAGCACTTGTTGGCAAGAGTGATTCTCCGTTGGATTTCAAGGCTGACATTATTATTGGTGTTAATGCTGGTTCCCAAATAAACGAAGTCGTCTACTTTTTCAAACTTGTAACTGTCAACAGTGACGTGGGTGCCAAGACGCGTATGCTCTGACTGTTTGTGTGCTGACAGGAGATACTTCGTTTTGTCCTCGTTCACCACCAGACCCATTCGCTTTGCTTCTCTATCCAATCCCGAGAAGGCAGAACAGACGTAGCCCTTGTTTTTACCGATAATATCGATGTCGTCGGCATACGCCAGCAATTGTACGCTCTTATAAAGTATTGTGCCTGAGCGGTTCAGTTCTGCGGCTCTTATTATCTTCTCCAACATAAGATTAAAGAAATCACACGAAAGGGGCCCCCTTGTCTGAAACCTCGTTTGGTATCAAACGGCTCGGAGAGGTCCTTCCCTATTCTGACGGAGCTGGTGGTATTGCTCAACGTCATTTTACACAGCCGTATTAGTTTCGCGGGGATACCAAATTCAGACATCGCGGCATAAAGGCAACTTCTCTTCGTGCTGTCGAAAGCGGCTTTGAAATCGACTAATAGATGGTGTGTGTCGATCCTATTCTCGCGGGTCTTTTCCAAGATTTGGCGTATTGTGAATACCTGATCTATGGCGGATTTTCCAGGCCTAAAGCCACACTGATAAGGTCCAATCAGCTCGTTGACGGTGGGCTTCAGTCTTTCGCACAATACGCTCGATAAGACCTTGTAACCTATGCTTAGAAGGCTAATTCCGCGGTAGTTGGCGCGTATGGCGGGGTCGCCTTTCTTGTGGATTGGGCAGAGCACACTTAAATTCCAGTCGTCGGGCATGCGTTCATCTGACCATATTCTGCATACGAGCTGATGCATGCACCTCATCAGCTCCTCGCCGCCGTACTTGAATAGCTCGGCTGGCAGGCCGTCAGCTCCAGCAGCTTTGTTGTTTTTCAGCCGCGTAATCGCTATTCGTACCTCGTCATAGTCAGGCGGTGGGACAGCTACTCCATCATCATCGACTGGGGACTCGGGTTCGTCTTCCTCACTACTTTCAGCGCTGCTACCATTCAGTAGGTTATAAAAGTGTTCCCTCCACAATTTAAGTATATTCTGGACATCGGTCACTAGGTCGCCATTGTTGTTCTTACAGGAGTTCGCCCCGGTCTTGAAACCTTCCGTAAGTCGCCTAACCCTCTGGTAGAATTTTCGGGCGTTCTTCCTGTCGGCCAGCATCTCAAGCTCTTCGCACTCACGTATTTCGGCCTCTCTCTTCTTATTGCGGCAAATACGTCTCGCTTCCTTCTTCAGTTCCCTATAACGGTCCCACATGGCTCGCGTTGCGCCCGATCGCAGCGTGGCCCTGTAGGCGGCATCTTTTTTCTCTGCGGCTTCTTGACATTCCTCATCGTACCAGTTGTTCTTTCGGGCTCGCTGAAATCCAACTACTTCTTCGGCGGCGGTACTTAATGATCGGGAAATGTGGTTCCACTGCTCGCGTACGTCGGATTGTTGAAGAGTGCTCTCAGAGAGCAGGTGTGTGAGTCGAGTGGCGAATAAATTGGCCGTCTGTTGTGATTGCAGCTTTTCGACGTTAAGCTTTCCTTGCATTGTTGGGCGCACATTTTTTGCTGCACAGAGGCGGGTGCGTATCTTGGCTACAACAAGATAGTGGTCCGAGTCGATGTTTGGCCCTCGGAGTGTACGTACGTCCAAAACGCTTGAAGCATGCCTTCCGTCTATCACAACATGATCGATTTGGTTTCTCGTTTTTCGATCTGGAGACAGCCATGTAGCTTGGTGGATGTTCTTATGCTGGAACCTAGTACTACATATTACCATATTTCGGGCCGCGGCGAAGTCGATCAGCCTCAGTCCGTTATCGGACGTTTCGTCGTGGAGGCTGAATTTTCCGACAGTGGCGCCAAAGATCCCTTCCTTGCCCACCTTGGCATTAAAATCGCCAAGCACGATTTTGACATCGTGTCGGGGGCAGCGCTCATTTGTACGTTCCAAGCGCTCATAGAAGAGATCCTTGGACGCCTCATCCTTCTCTTCCGTCGGGGCATGGGCGCAGATGAGCGAGATGTTGAAGAATCTAGCTTTGATGCGGATTGTGGCTAGACGTTCGTCCACCGGGGTGAACGCCAGTACTCGGCGACGGAGTCTCTCTCCTACCACGAATCCAACACCGAATTTGCGCTCCTTTACGTGGCAACTGTAGAGAGAGAATAAAGAACACGACGGTTTGAGGTTTATGAGTGGACTGACTGTTTAATGTATCAAGAATATGCTTATAAGTATTACAATTATGCGAAGCTGGTAAATAAAGTATAATAAGCTTATGAGTGCATTTTATATGCACATATACAAATACAAATACATATTTAAATACATAAGTATTTTCAACACCCTCACTTATTGTTTACAAAATTATTATTCATATTTAAAATAAAAATTTTTTTACAATATTTTTGATGTTTTTTTTTTTAATGTAATTTGAAGTTAATTTTATACTACAGTTTTTTTTTTTGGGTTTTAGCAAGATTTTGTTTTACAGTGTATTATACTTTTTGAGTTTGATACTGTCTTTTAACTTTACGATAATGTAATCGATATAAAAAGTATAGAAATTCTATTATTTTTAGTATGCAAATAATCCCTAACATAATCAAGATTTCTTGGTTGTGTATTGGAACAGGTTCACTAATATTGATATTGTTCTGTACTTCTCCATTGTTGTTGGATTTCTGCTGCTCCGATGAAAACCAGCCTCCCATGTTGTATAATATTGGATAACTGTAAGTAAAACAATAATTATTATAAATGTTAATTATTGTCTTATTTTATCATGAGCTTAAGCCCATTTGTTCAGCGCAAAATTTTGTTTTTTCTCTGCTGACTGCTTTTGTTAACGAATCAGCTGCCATTTGTTGAGTGCCAAGAAACTCCAATTTGATTGAACCTTCATCGATTTTTTCACGTATATGGTGATATCTGATATCAATGTGTTTCGTCCTTGGTCTGTATGCTTCGCTCGAGCCTAATTTGATAGTACTTTGGTTGTCACAAAAAACTTTAGTAGTTTCAACCAAGTTTTTATCAACTTCTTTGGCTAACATTTTCATCCATATTATTTCTCGTACTGTTGAAGACAATGCGATGTATTCTGCTTCTGTGCTTGATAAAGCAACTATTGGTTGCCGTTTGCTGCACCAACTTATAGCAGCATTGGACATTTTTAATACATAGCCGGAACACGATCTTCTGCCGTCGATTTCTGCTGCCCAATCAGCGTCACTAAATGCTGCCAAGTTGACATCATCAGTTTTTCGATAGCTTAGTTTGAAATCAATTGTGCCTTTTAAATATCGAAATATTCTTTTCACAGCTTGCCAATGCTCATTTGAGTGTTTTAAGTTAAACCGGCTTACATTATTTACTGCAAATGCTATATCCGGTCTAGTTCCTTGTGTTAAATATAAAAGGCTGCCCACAGCTTCTTGGTATGGTATTTTCCCCGTCAGATCATTTTTCTCAGTGATGCATTTTTCAGTCAATTTTTGACTTACTTCACATGGTGTGCCCACTGGCTTACAATCCTGCATACCAAAACGTTCAAGAATTTTATTTATATATGACGATTGATCTAGTGTAATTTCGTCGCAATTTTTGCTCTGCGTGATACGTATTCCAAGACAACTTTGAGCAGATCCCAAATCTTTCATTTTGAATTTTTTGTTAAGGTACTGCATTAGTTTTTCTAGGTTATTACTACCTTTGTAGAGTATAAGGAAATCATCGACGTATATTGCAATTATCAGATTCAATTCTTTATCATAGTAAATGCATGGATCAGTTTTACACCTTTGTAACCCGAATTCTTTTAATGCTGAATCGAGCTTTAAGTTCCACTGTCTTCCGGCTTGTTTCAGTCCGTAAACAGCTTTGTTTAGCTTACATACCTTGTTAGTGCCATCATTGTAACCTTCTGGTTGTTCCATGTATATTGTTTCTTTAAGATCACCTTGAAGAAACGCAGTCACTACATCCATTTGATGGATTTTATAGCCGTTTTTTACTGCTAAAGCCACTAAAAACCTTATTGATGTGTATCTAACCACCGGCGAGAATGTTTCATCATAATCGATGCCGTATTTTTGTGCACAGCCTTTTGCAACAAGTCGTGCTTTATATTTTACAGCTTTACCGACCTCATCTTGTTTTACTTTAAAGACCCATTTTGCTTTTATAGGCTTTCTTCCATCTGGTAGTTTCATCAACGACCAGGTGTTATTTGATCTATGTGATTCCATTTCTTCATTCATTGCATCTTCCCATTCTTTCGCTTTTTCACCGTTTATAGCTTCTGATACTGTTAATGGCTGTGAAAGAAATGCAAAAGCATTAAATTGAAAAGATGGTACAGATACCTTAGCTTTAGATCGTGTGACTCTTCTTTCTTCTTCAGATTCATCAATACTTTGTTCAGGAACATAATCTGGATCATTTTGGGTTTGATTCGGTGATTCTATCATGGTGTCATCTTCCGCAACACTTTGTACGTCTTCGTTCGATTCATCAGGTTTTATGCTAACTTCTTCAAATGTGTCTTCATCGCTTCTCTTTATTTCCCTCACTTCGTCGTTATAGATTTTTAAGGTCGACTTTGGTTGAGGTTTTTCGTAGAATATTACATCTCGACTTATAACCAGTTTCTTTGTTATTGGATCAATACAGCGAAAACCTTTAATGTCGTCATCATAGCCCACGAAAAACATTTTCTTGGATTTAGGATCCCATTTTTTACGTTTTTCTTTGTTTATGTGAACCATTGCTTCACAACCAAACAATTTCAGGTTAGATATGTCTGTTTTTTTTTTATAGAATATTTCATCAGGAATTTTTCCATGCGACGAACAAATACTTTTGTTGATTAAGTAGGCTGCCATATTTGTTGCTTCTGCCCAATAACATTTTTGAAGATTTGCATCAAACAGGAGACATTTAGCTTTTTCAATTAAGCTTCGGTTCATTCTTTCGGCAATTCCATTCTGCTGAGGAGTATATGCATTACTTAATTGATGCTTGATACCATTCTCTTTACAGTATTTGTCGAATTCAGTTGAACAATATTCACCACCATTGTCCGTCCGTATTGTTTTGATTTTAGATCCAGTTTGGCGTTCAATGTATGTTTTGAAATTTTTAAAGTTATTGAAAACTTCTGATTTTGACTTGAGAAAGTAAACGAATAATTTTCGGGAGAAATCATCTATGAATGTTAATACATATTTGGCGTGTCCTATAGATTGCGTTTCCATAGGTCCACATAGATCAGAATGTATTAGTTCGAGTAGCTTTGTTGTTTTTGAGTTACTTTGTTTAAACGGAATTCTTGTTTGTTTGCCTTTGGGACATATCTGACAATTTTTTATTTCATGATCGTCGTCATTGAAATCAATACCAGAAACAGCGCCGTCACGCATTTTCTTTAAACTTTGAAAATTTATGTGTCCAAGTCGCCTGTGCCATAGCATTGCGTTGTTATTTGTTTGTTTTGATAACAAGCATTTTGCTTGGATTCCCTTCAGTTTGTAAACACCATTTTCCGCTTTGCACTGTACAATTACTTCTTTGTTTTTGTTAAGTATTGTACAGCCTGTTGCATCGAATTTTATTACATTCCCCTGACTCACTATTTTTGCAGCTGACAGAAGGTTTACTGATAAATCGGGCACGTGTAGAATTTCGTTAACTACAATTTCTTGCCCGTTGATATTCAGTGATGTTTTGCCAACGCAACTTACTGTCATAGCTGTTCCATTTGCTGACATTATTTTGTCAACGAGTGAATTTTTTTTGCTAGTGAGCAAATTATCGTTTGGTGTCATATGAGACGATGCACCACTGTCTAGATACCAGTCGTCGTTATTTCTTTTCGTTAATAACGCTGTGAATGCATTTTTTGCTGTGCCATTTTGTGCATTATTTTTCTTGTAGTGACATTCCCCTGCATGTTTCTTTCCACAAGTTGTGCATTTTTTCTTTTGTAAGTATTTTTGCTTATTTTCGTACCTTTTTTTACTAAGAAATGCATCACTTTTTGTGGTTGTGTTGGTATCAGAGTCCAACAGTTTAGCGATTATTGTTTCTGATTTTATTTGTGAGTCTGATGCTTCAATTCCCATTATAAATGGTTTATATGCATCAGTTAAACCAGCCAATACTATCGCCGTCAGCCAATCCTCATTTATCTCAAAACCAATTTCATTTAATTTATTAGAATTATCTTTAATTCTATCAATGTATGATTGCATGTTCTCGCAGTCTTCTAATCTGCAAGAGATCAGGCCTCTTAATAACCCAATTTTTCTTGTTAAGCCTTTGTCCTCATACAGATTTTTTAGTTTCTGCCATATTTCTAGCGCTGTTTCACATCTGGATATGTGAACGTACAGCGATGGCGCTACGCTTAGAGCTAACAGGGCTTTGCAATTAGTTAATTTCTCAGCGTTTGTTTCTGTGACAGGATCGGTTATACACTTATGCAGACCTTTGAATGCTAATATATTTTTTATTGCGAAACACCAGTTGTGGAAATTTTCCTGGCCTTTGAGTTTCTCTACTTCAAAACCCTTTTCCATTTTAACTTATAATTTCACTTATAAATTTTATATATATGTATATGTATATTAATTCAAAGTTTTACTTGAAGCGTTATTTTATTTTTATTATTACAGCAGATTTTGCACTTTTGATTTTTATTTTATTTATTTAATTCCGACACCCGACACTACAGCAGTAACCTTGCTCTGCTACCATGTAGAGAGAGAATAAAGAACACGACGGTTTGAGGTTTATGAGTGGACTGACTGTTTAATGTATCAAGAATATGCTTATAAGTATTACAATTATGCGAAGCTGGTAAATAAAGTATAATAAGCTTATGAGTGCATTTTATATGCACATATACAAATACAAATACATATTTAAATACATAAGTATTTTCAACAGCAACTGTAGTAGACGTCGCAAGGCTTCACGCTTACTTTACCTTGCCCCGTCCATCGCATTTCTTGGATGGCGGTGATGTCAGCCTTTGTCTTCCCGAGGACATCAACCAGCCGGGCAGAGGCACCTTCCCCATTAAGGGTCCGGATATTCCAGGTGCATACCCTTAAATCATAGTCCTTTATACGTTTGCCGTGGTCGTCATCAGAAAAAGGGGGTCTCATCCGAGGCTTGTTGGAATTTTTCATTGGGCGGGGTTTTAACGTGGCGGGACCCAAACCCAGCGCACGCGAAGTTTTACGTCTTCTCACTTTAGCTCGCTCCCAAACGGGTGTTTGGTTGCTACCCAGAGGATACGTGGATATAAATATCCGGACGTTGTGAGCTGCGATTTGAACCGTACGCACAAGAATCGCTTCTGGCCACTCCCAGGTGAATGGCAGTCAAAAGTTTTCCACTTCTGCGCACGGAACCATCCTCCAATAATGTGTATACTCATGTTAAAATAAATAACACTTATTTTTATGGACTATATTTTATTTATATACCAAAATATTGTTAAAAACAAGTATTCTGGCGTTTTAAAGTATTATATGCAGGGTTTGAAAATGCTGTAATTTTTTAATTTAATTTGCTTTTGCTGTGCTTTGACTTCGGGATTTATGATATCGAAAGCGAAGAAACAGCAATTCAGAAAAAAAGCAAATGCTTTGGCTGCCATCTCGCTGGAAACTTCGAAAGCAATCAGACAGTTCAAAAGTAATTTGTGGAAGCACAACGACAGGGACGCAACATAAAGCAATGGAAATTTGACTATAACTTAGCTGCGATGCATCGAATTAGCAGTAATAGAAGATTTTATATATATATATATGCATGCACAAATACACTAACCTGTACTTCTACTGGTGACAAGAGACGACCATAAACTAAAGATTCCATATATTACTGATTGTACGGCAACTCGCTAGCGAAAAGTCATGCTACGCGTACAGCTCGGAAGCTTCCAATGACATCGCCATGTTAAATTCGTTAGGAAAAGGAAATGGTATCGCAAATTTTGTGGATAATACTCACTCCTGGCGAGTCAGCTAAATCATATACATGTTATGTATGTATGGCTGACTTCCAAAACGTCAATTGCTTTGCATACGTAGAAAGTATAATGTTCCATAACGCCGAACTACAAAATAGTGGCAATGTATACTTTTCCAAAACGCATCCGAAAAGTTATCGAAACGCATCGCTAGAGCAATCAGCGCATCAGAAACAAAGTTGATGCTTCGTTTGTTTTTAGTTACCATTGGTGTTTTTAAAAATGGAATATTCAGAAAAATTGTTCATTGTTATATTGAATATTTAAAATATGCAATGTATATGGTTGCAATTAGAGGTGGGCACGGGCCTAAATTTTCAGGCCCGGCCAGGCACGAGTCCAAAATCAACTTTCAAAAACGTGCACGAGGCCGCACGTTAAGAATTTTAGTGGGGCCCAGCCCGGCCCGGCCCGGCACGACGGGACACGTCCCAGCCCGGAAATAAAGAGCCAACTTTTATTGTATGTATACACACTAGGGCGGGTCAATTTGTATGGATCGACTTCTTTCGACATTGTTCCTAGCATATTCGGATTCTTCATAAAATTCTAAAAAAAAAAATTCCTCCAGACCATAGCTCTAAAGTCAATTTCGAGCCTGCGGATTTTTAAACGAAGATATCTTATATATAAAAATGAATTGCTGTCCGTTAGCCTCGCTAAGACTCGAAAACGGCTTGACCGATTTGAATATTTTTTTTATTTTTTTTGGTTTGATATATATAATATCCGGATGGTTAAAACCAGAACAAATAGACTTCCACCTGTTCAAAAATTTCAGTATATGTAAGTTAATGACATAAATTAGATATTACAATATGACTGTCAAAAGAAAGAGGTTATGAAGGCAGGCGAAAATATTTTTGAGGGGGGTTGCCACCTGTTTCAAAATTTAATTAAATTTAATTGGTAAGACAAATTAAATGTTGCAATATGGGTATCAAATTAAAAAGGTTTCAGAAGTCTTACTACTGAAAATATTTTTGAGACGAGTTGCCACCAATTTCGAAAATTTAATTCAATTAAGTTAATAAGATAAAGTATGTATTATAATATAGGTGTCAAACAAAACGTATTTGAAAAATTATTGACTAAGAAATATTTTCTATAGGCCTGCCACTTACCTGAGCGGTAAAAACTAAAAGCCATACTCGCAAATATTATTCAAAGCTTTTGAGGCTCGCATCAATGTGGAATACTGTAACTCCCTCAAGTTAGTCTTTATTGATGGCAAACAAAGTACTATCATGTTTGGCAACGATATCACCCCATCGAACAATGCACTTAGCCTCGACATAAAAAGAGAACAAAAGCCGAAGTATTAGCAGAAGCAGTTCATACAAATGTTCCACAATTGAACTAAAAAAAAAAATGGCCTACGACTCCTTCATAGAAGCTGTGGACACTGGAGTAAATTTTAAACAAAAAACAAAACCGACTTCAATTCTCATATACAAATTTAAGAGTACCGTTATTTTCTTGATGGCCCAATTATCGGATCTACACTCAATCAGTAGGATATTACCTCTGAGGAACCACCTTTCCTTTAAAAAAGAATTATAGAAAACGGATAACGAAGTCCAAAGGTATGCGGTAACATACATAAAAAAGATATACCGAAGAATTGACAAAATATGCAGATTAATATTTAATAAAGTGTTGCGGAGATATTTTTTTAATACAAACCTCTGCTTGGGAGTTTATTGATACGAAAAATAAATTTCTGATATCTATTTTTTATTTAAAAACCCGCAAGATAGCACTACAAACAAGTTACATATTTTTTACTATTGCAACGGGAGAAGTTACTGTATATGTAACATTTTCTATGCACAGTGTTGAACAAAAGTTTTGGCACAGTAAATTTTCGCATTGCATATATGCAAAGTTTTTAATTTATTTCCGATAATTTTTTATAAAAACATAGTTCTTACTACACCAAAACACATAAAAATCAAATGTGTAAACCTTGTGAAAAACTCAGGAAAATTCAATAACTCTGCATACTAATTTGCAATTTTATATTCAGATTTTCAAGCAACTTTAAACTTGCACTTTGATAAACAAAAATTGAATGGATTATTATACTGCGTACTTGGAATTTTTCTAAAAAATACTTTGCCTATATTGCGAAAGATTCACTGTGCCAAAACTTTTGTTCGTTACTGTAAGTAAATAAAACTTAGACTTAAAAAAACCAAAAAAAATAAATAAAATTTTACAATATTTCAAAATTATTTTTCGAATCATAAATTTTTTTATGATTAACAGTGTATTTATATTTTTTTGGTTTTACTTTCAACACGAGGTATCTTTATTCTACTTTCTATTGTCATAGCGATAATTCCCTCTCTATTTTTATCAACCAATCAATCAATTTTATATTTTTTTTCCGGCATTTTTCCTAATTACAAGTAGGGCTTTATAAAACTTTTATAACACCAAATGTTTATCAAGCTTAGGATTTTGTGCTATCCGGGCAGGCTTATTAATTTAACCAGAGAATATATTTCGTTTATCAAGTTTACCCAGTGATTAAAACTTGTTGAATTTAATTTTTTATATTGTTATTGAGCTTGGTACCACGATTGTTTATTAGGAAAAATTGAAAAAGCAACAAAGTCTAAGCGGTAGAAGTTATAGCACTATTTCGGAGATCACCACATCTCCTCATCAGACTTCTTTTTTCTAGACTTCAGCAGGGATCGAACCTGCGTATTCGATGTTCAAAGTCAGAAGCGTTAACCACTGGAGCGTCGGTGTCCATTCGAACGACATGGCCAAGCCAGCAGAGCCGCTGTATTTTAATTCGCTGCACTATGTGCATGTCGTTGTAAAGCTCATCGTTCCATCGTCTGCGGTACTCGCTGTCGCCAACGCGTAAATGCCCGTAAATTTTCCGCAGAATCTTTCTCTCAAACACTCCAAGAGCCATCTCATCGGATGTTGTTATTGTCCATGCTTCTGCGCCATATACCAGCACGTGCATGATGAGTGACTTATAGAGCGTGGTTTTCGTACGTCGAGAGAGGACTTTAGCCCTGAATTGCCTACTCAGTCCAAAGTAGCACTTTTTGGCAAGAGTGATTCTGCGTTGGATTTCAATGCTGACATTATTATCGGTGTTAATGCTGGTTCCCAAGTAAACGAAATTCTCTACTTTCTCAAAATTGTAACTGTCAACAGTGACGTGGGTGGCAAGGCGCGAATATGCTGACTGTTTGTTTGATGACAGGAGATACTTCGTCTTGTCCTCGTTACCACCAGATCTAATTTTTGCTATTCAAAAATATCATAAATATAAAATTATTTGTTTTTGTTTTTTTTTTGGCCTTATAACAATTATATTCAACAATTTTTATTGAGCTCGAGGCCGTTTTTTAAATGAAAATTTATTGTGGAAAAGCTGTTGTTGATTGTGTTGGCATAACAAAAATGAAAGTAGTGGAAAAAAGCAAACGATAATTTACAAGGCGCACTTAGCACGGTGCATAGGCAACTGGCTGAGTCAGTGGGATCGTCGGTTCGAAGCCTACTGAAAGAAGTCTGATGAGGAAATGTGGTGATTTCCGAAATAGCTATCACTTCTACCATTTTTTCAAATTATTGTTGCTTTTCCACAATAAATTTTCATTTAAAAAACGGCCTCGAGCTCAATAAAAATTGTTGAATAAATATAAAATAATTTATTGGCTCCTGTGTACAATAATGTGTACTTCTTCTTCTTCTTATTTGTCGCTGTAACCGCCTAAGCGATTTTGGCCGAGTCCAAAACAGCACGCCAGTCATTTCTCTTCTGTGCTAACTGACGTCAATTGAAAATGCCAAGTGAAGCCAAGTCCTTCTCCACCTGGTCTTTCCAACGCAGAGGAGGCCTTCCTCTTCCTCTGTTCCCAGCATCGCGGCCCGCGTTGAATATTTTCAGAGCAGGAGCGTTTCTGTCCATCCGAACGACATGGCCAAGCCAGCGGAGCCGCTGAATTTTAATTCGCTGCACTATGTCTATATCGTTGTAAAGCTCATACAGCTCATCGTTAAATCGTCTGCGATATTCGCCATCACCAACGCGTAAAGGTCCGTAAATCTTTCGCAGAATCTTTCTCTCGAAAACTCCAAGAGCCGCCTCATCAGATGCTTTCATTGTCCATGCTTCCGCGCCATACACCAGCACAGGCATGATGAGTGACTTATAGAGTGTGATCTTTGTACGACGAAAGAGGACTTTACTTCTCAATTGCCTACTCAGCCCAAAGTAGCACTTGTTGGCAAGAGTGATTCTCCGTTGGATTTCAAGGCTGACATTATTATTGGTGTTAATGCTGGTTCCCAAATAAACGAAGTCGTCTACTTTTTCAAACTTGTAACTGTCAACAGTGACGTGGGTGCCAAGACGCGTATGCTCTGACTGTTTGTGTGCTGACAGGAGATACTTCGTTTTGTCCTCGTTCACCACCAGACCCATTCGCTTTGCTTCTCTATCCAATCCCGAGAAGGCAGAACAGACGTAGCCCTTGTTTTTACCGATAATATCGATGTCGTCGGCATACGCCAGCAATTGTACGCTCTTATAAAGTATTGTGCCTGAGCGGTTCAGTTCTGCGGCTCTTATTATCTTCTCCAACATAAGATTAAAGAAATCACACGAAAGGGGCCCCCTTGTCTGAAACCTCGTTTGGTATCAAACGGCTCGGAGAGGTCCTTCCCTATTCTGACGGAGCTGGTGGTATTGCTCAACGTCATTTTACACAGCCGTATTAGTTTCGCGGGGATACCAAATTCAGACATCGCGGCATAAAGGCAACTTCTCTTCGTGCTGTCGAAAGCGGCTTTGAAATCGACTAATAGATGGTGTGTGTCGATCCTATTCTCGCGGGTCTTTTCCAAGATTTGGCGTATTGTGAATACCTGATCTATGGCGGATTTTCCAGGCCTAAAGCCACACTGATAAGGTCCAATCAGCTCGTTGACGGTGGGCTTCAGTCTTTCGCACAATACGCTCGATAAGACCTTGTAACCTATGCTTAGAAGGCTAATTCCGCGGTAGTTGGCGCGTATGGCGGGGTCGCCTTTCTTGTGGATTGGGCAGAGCACACTTAAATTCCAGTCGTCGGGCATGCGTTCATCTGACCATATTCTGCATACGAGCTGATGCATGCACCTCATCAGCTCCTCGCCGCCGTACTTGAATAGCTCGGCTGGCAGGCCGTCAGCTCCAGCAGCTTTGTTGTTTTTCAGCCGCGTAATCGCTATTCGTACCTCGTCATAGTCAGGCGGTGGGACAGCTACTCCATCATCATCGACTGGGGACTCGGGTTCGTCTTCCTCACTACTTTCAGCGCTGCTACCATTCAGTAGGTTATAAAAGTGTTCCCTCCACAATTTAAGTATATTCTGGACATCGGTCACTAGGTCGCCATTGTTGTTCTTACAGGAGTTCGCCCCGGTCTTGAAACCTTCCGTAAGTCGCCTAACCCTCTGGTAGAATTTTCGGGCGTTCTTCCTGTCGGCCAGCATCTCAAGCTCTTCGCACTCACGTATTTCGGCCTCTCTCTTCTTATTGCGGCAAATACGTCTCGCTTCCTTCTTCAGTTCCCTATAACGGTCCCACATGGCTCGCGTTGCGCCCGATCGCAGCGTGGCCCTGTAGGCGGCATCTTTTTTCTCTGCGGCTTCTTGACATTCCTCATCGTACCAGTTGTTCTTTCGGGCTCGCTGAAATCCAACTACTTCTTCGGCGGCGGTACTTAATGATCGGGAAATGTGGTTCCACTGCTCGCGTACGTCGGATTGTTGAAGAGTGCTCTCAGAGAGCAGGTGTGTGAGTCGAGTGGCGAATAAATTGGCCGTCTGTTGTGATTGCAGCTTTTCGACGTTAAGCTTTCCTTGCATTGTTGGGCGCACATTTTTTGCTGCACAGAGGCGGGTGCGTATCTTGGCTACAACAAGATAGTGGTCCGAGTCGATGTTTGGCCCTCGGAGTGTACGTACGTCCAAAACGCTTGAAGCATGCCTTCCGTCTATCACAACATGATCGATTTGGTTTCTCGTTTTTCGATCTGGAGACAGCCATGTAGCTTGGTGGATGTTCTTATGCTGGAACCTAGTACTACATATTACCATATTTCGGGCCGCGGCGAAGTCGATCAGCCTCAGTCCGTTATCGGACGTTTCGTCGTGGAGGCTGAATTTTCCGACAGTGGCGCCAAAGATCCCTTCCTTGCCCACCTTGGCATTAAAATCGCCAAGCACGATTTTGACATCGTGTCGGGGGCAGCGCTCATTTGTACGTTCCAAGCGCTCATAGAAGAGATCCTTGGACGCCTCATCCTTCTCTTCCGTCGGGGCATGGGCGCAGATGAGCGAGATGTTGAAGAATCTAGCTTTGATGCGGATTGTGGCTAGACGTTCGTCCACCGGGGTGAACGCCAGTACTCGGCGACGGAGTCTCTCTCCTACCACGAATCCAACACCGAATTTGCGCTCCTTTACGTGGCAACTGTAGAGAGAGAATAAAGAACACGACGGTTTGAGGTTTATGAGTGGACTGACTGTTTAATGTATCAAGAATATGCTTATAAGTATTACAATTATGCGAAGCTGGTAAATAAAGTATAATAAGCTTATGAGTGCATTTTATATGCACATATACAAATACAAATACATATTTAAATACATAAGTATTTTCAACACCCTCACTTATTGTTTACAAAATTATTATTCATATTTAAAATAAAA
>NW_023458630.1:40010-41305 GCF_013731165.1 Rhagoletis pomonella | reverse complement strand
ACCGATAATAATGTCAGCATTGAAATCCAACGCAGAATCACTCTTGCCAAAAAGTGCTACTTTGGACTGAGTAGGCAATTCAGGGCTAAAGTCCTCTCTCGACGTACGAAAACCACGCTCTATAAGTCACTCATCATGCACGTGCTGGTACTTATATGGCGCAGAAGCATGGACAATAACAACATCCGATGAGATGGCTCTTGGAGTGTTTGAGAGAAAGATTCTGCGGAAAATTTACGGGCATTTACGCGTTGGCGACAGCGAGTACCGCAGACGATGGAACGATGAGCTTTACAACGACATGCACATAGTGCAGCGAATTAAAATACAGCGGCTCTGCTGGCTTGGCCATGTCGTTCGAATGGACACCGACGCTCCAGTGGTTAACGCTTCTGACTTTGAACATCGAATACGCAGGTTCGATCCCTGCTGAAGTCTAGAAAAAAGAAGTCTGATGAGGAGATGTGGTGATCTCCGAAATAGTGCTATAACTTCTACCGCTTAGACTTTGTTGCTTTTTCAATTTTTCCTAATAAACAATCGTGGTACCAAGCTCAATAACAATATAAAAAATTAAATTCAACAAGTTTTAATCACTGGGTAAACTTGATAAACGAAATATATTCTCTGGTTAAATTAATAAGCCTGCCCGGATAGCACAAAATCCTAAGCTTGATAAACATTTGGTGTTATAAAAGTTTTATAAAGCCCTACTTGTAATTAGGAAAAATGCCGGAAAAAAAATATAAAATTGATTGATTGGTTGATAAAAATAGAGAGGGAATTATCGCTATGACAATAGAAAGTAGAATAAAGATACCTCGTGTTGAAAGTAAAACCAAAAAAATATAAATACACTGTTAATCATAAAAAAATTTATGATTCGAAAAATAATTTTGAAATATTGTAAAATTTTATTTATTTTTTTTGGTTTTTTTAAGTCTAAGTTTTATTTACTTACAGTAACGAACAAAAGTTTTGGCACAGTGAATCTTTCGCAATATAGGCAAAGTATTTTTTAGAAAAATTCCAAGTACGCAGTATAATAATCCATTCAATTTTTGTTTATCAAAGTGCAAGTTTAAAGTTGCTTGAAAATCTGAATATAAAATTGCAAATTAGTATGCAGAGTTATTGAATTTTCCTGAGTTTTTCACAAGGTTTACACATTTGATTTTTATGTGTTTTGGTGTAGTAAGAACTATGTTTTTATAAAAAATTATCGGAAATAAATTAAAAACTTTGCATATATGCAATGCGAAAATTTACTGTGCCAAAACTTTTGTTCAACACTG
>NW_023458630.1:38102-39910 GCF_013731165.1 Rhagoletis pomonella | reverse complement strand
ATATGCAATGCGAAAATTTACTGTGCCAAAACTTTTGTTCAACACTGGGCATATAAACAAATATATACAGTAACTTCTCCCGTTACAATAGTAAAAAATATGTAACTTGTTTGTAGTGCAATCTTGCGATTTTTTAAATAACAAATAGATATCAGAAATTAATTTTTCGTATCAATAAACTCCCAAGCACAGGTTTGTATTAAAAAAATATATCCGCAACACTTTATTAAATATTAATCTGCATATTTTGTCAATTCGGCGGTATATTTTTTTATGTATGTTACCGCATACCTTTGGACTACGTTATCCGTTTTCTATAATTCTTTTTTAAAGGAAAGGTGGTTCCTCAGAGGTAATATCCTACTAATTGAGTGTAGATCCGATAATTGGGCCATCAAGAAAATAACGGTACTCTTAAATTTGAATATAAGAATTGAAGTCGGTTTTGTTTTTTGTTTAAAATTTACCCCAGTGTACACAGCTTCTATGGGGGAGTCGTAGGCCATTTTTTTTTTGTTAGTTCAATTGTGGAACATTTGTATGAACTGCTTCGGCTAATACTTCGGCTTTTGTTCTCTTTTTATATCGAGGCTAAGTGCATTGTTCGATGGGGTGATATCGTTGCCAAACATGATAGTACTTTGTTTGCCATCAATAAAGGCTAACTTGAAGGAGTTACAGTATTCCACATTGATGCGAGCCTCAAAAGCTTTGAATAATATTTGCGAGTATGGCTTTTAGTTTTTACCGCTCATGTAAGTGGCAGGCCTATAGAAAATATTTCTTAATCAATAATTTTTCAAATACGTTTTGTTTGACACCTATATTATAATACATACTTTATCTTATTAACTTAATTGAATTAAATTTTCGAAATTGGTGGCAACTCGACTCAAAAATATTTTCAGTAGTAAGCCTTCTTAAACCTTTTTAATTTGATACCCATATTGCAACATTTAATTCGTCTTACCAATTAAATTGAATTAAATTTTGAAACAGGTGGCAACCCCCCTAAAAAATATTTTCGCCTGCCTTCATAACCTCTTTCTTTTGACAGCCATATTGTAATATCTAATTTATGTCATTAACTTACATATACTGAAATTTTTGAACAGGTGGAAACTCTCTATTTTTTCGGGTTTTAAACATCCGGATATTATAAAAAACAAACCAAAAAAAATAAAAAAATATTCAAATCGGTCAAGCCGTTTTCGAGTCTTAGCGAGGCTAACGGACAGCAATTCATTTATATATATAAGATATCTTCTTTTAAAAATCCGCAGGCTCGAAATTGACTTTAGAGCTATGGTCTGGAGAAATTGTTTTCTTAGAATTTTATGAAGAATCCGAATATGCTAGGAACAATGTCGAAAAAATCGATCCATACAAATTGACCCGCCCTAGTATGTATACGTACAATAAAAGTTGGCTCTTTATTTCGGGCTGGGACGTGTCCCGTCGTGCCGGGCCGGGCCGGGCTGGGCCCCACTAAAATTCTTAACGTGCGGGCTCGTGCATGTTTTTGAAAGTTGATTTTGGACTCGTGCCGGGCCGGGCCTGAAAATTTAGGCCCGTGCCCACCTCTAATTACAACCATATACATTGCATATTTTAAATATTCAATATAACAATGAACAATTTTTCTGAATATTCCATTTTTAAAACACCAATGGTAACTAAAAACAAACGAAGCATCAACTTTGTTTCTGATGCGCTGATTGCTCTAGCGATGCGTTTCGATAACTTTTCCAAAACGCATCCGAAAAGTTATCGAAACGCATCGCTAGAGCAATCAGCGCATCAGAAAC
>NW_023458630.1:36570-38002 GCF_013731165.1 Rhagoletis pomonella | reverse complement strand
ATATGCAATGCGAAAATTTACTGTGCCAAAACTTTTGTTCAACACTGTGCATATAAAAAAATATATACAGTAACTTCTCCCGTTACAATAGTAAAAAATATGTAACTTGTTTGTAGTGCAATCTTGCGATTTTTTAAATAAAAAATAGATATCAGAAATTAATTTTTCGTATCAATAAACTCCCAAGCACAGGTTTATATTAAAAAAATATATCCGCAACACTTTATTAAATATTAATCTGCATATTTTGTCAATACGTCGGTATATTTTTTTATGTATGTTACCGCATACCTTTGGACTACGTTATCGGTTTTCTATAATTCTTTTTTAAAGGAAAGGTGGTTCCTCAGAGGTAATATCCTACTAATTGAGTGTAGATCCGATAATTGGGCCATCAAGAAAATAACGGTACTCTTAAATTTGTATATGAGAATTGAAGTCGGTTTTGTTTTTTGTTTAAAATTTACCCCAGTGTCCACAGCTTCTATGAGGGAGTCGTAGGCCATTTTTTTTGTTAGTTCAATTGTGGAACATTTGTATGAACTGCTTCGGCTAATACTTCGGCTTTTGTTCTCTTTTTATATAGGCTAAGTGCATTGTTCGATGGGGTGATATCGTTGCCAAACATGATAGTACTTTGTTTGCCATCAATAAAGACTAACTTGAGGGAGTTACAGTATTCCACATTGATGCGAGCCTCAAAAGCTTTGAATAATATTTGCGAGTATGGCTTTTAGTTTTTCCCGCTCATGTAAGTGGCACGCCTATAGAAAATACTTCTTAATCAATAATTTTTCAAATACGTTTTGTTTGACACTTATATTATAATACATACTTTATTAACTTAACGAAATTGGTGGCAACTCGACTCAAAAATATTTTCAGTTGTAAGCCTTCTTAAACCTTTTTAATTTGATACCCATATTGCAACATTTAATTCGTCTTACCAATTAAATTTAATTAAATTTTGAAACAGGTGGCAACCCCCCTCAAAAACATTTTCGCCTGCCTTCATAACCTCTTTCTTTTGACAGCCATATTGTAATATCTAATTTATGTTATTAACTTACATATACTGAAATTTTTGAACAGGTGGAAACTCTCTATTTTTTCTGGTTTTAACCATCCGGATATTATAAAAAAACAAACCAAAAAAAATAAAAAAATATTCAAATCGGTCAAGCCGTTTTCGAGTCTTAGCGAGGCTAACGGACAGCAATTCATTTATATATATAAGATATCTTCGTTTAAAAATCCGCAGGCTCGAAATTGACTTTAGAGCTATGGTCTGGAGGAATTTTTTTCTTAGAATTTTATGAAGAATCCGAATATGCTAGGAACAATGTCGAAAAAAGTCGATCCATACAAATTGACCCGCCCTAGTATGTATACATACAATAAAAGCTGGCTCTTTATTTCCGGGCTGGGACGT
>NW_023458630.1:28682-36470 GCF_013731165.1 Rhagoletis pomonella | reverse complement strand
AGTCAGCCATACATACATAACATGTATATGATTTAGCTGACTCGCCACGAGTGAGTATTATCCACAAAAAAAAATAAATTGTCTCTTTGCTTATGACGTCACATCAAAGCAGCCGGCTGTCAAACTCAAACCAAAAAAGATAGCGGAACGTTGAGGGCGCAATCTTCTTTTCTATCATTCTTGGGTAAAATCCGTAAAACTGTAAAACCATCAGCTGTTCAAACGATTTTAAAGTTGAATAAGCAAAACCAAAAGTACATTTGCATTTTCTCCTTATTAAATATATCGTAGCAAAAATTTCAAGTTTTGAAAATATTTTTGTTAATTTGCTTGTGTTTTGCGTATAATTTAGCAGATCGCCAAATGATAAAAAACTGCTTTGCAAACAAAAAATGGCGCCCACAGTGTATTTGGCAGTTTTACCAGTTTTTACCCGAAGATCGTTCGCGTACTTTTTGGTTTTTCTATCTTTCTCTGAGAGAAATTTTGCTTTTCGACAGTTTTAAAGGTTTTATCCTGAAATACAGAAATACGATAAAAGGAACCCGCATTGCTCAAAAAGCAGAGTTGCCAAGTTTTGAACTTTGAAAATCCCTAAAACCCAAGAAAAATGGCGTTTTTTCTCGAAAGCACCACCAAATTTGTATTGCTGTATTTAATGGACTTTATACGTATCAAAAATTTTATTGTAAGGATGTCGGTTCAAATAAATAAAAATCAATGTTTCCTGCTCGACGGTCGATTTCTTACGGCATGATTGAAGGTGCCACATATTCACTTACGATTGCTATAAATTCTGCTTCTATTTTTTTAAGATTTACAAATTTGGTGCCTTCAATCTAAAAACAAAAGCACCAAAAACGCACCATGCACCAACTCAAAAATTTTCGCGTTTGAATACGCACTAAATTTAGTGCGTAAGGGACCAAGTTGGCAACAGTTAATGTAAAAAAGTATTGTGTTAAGTCAGCGAATGGGTGGCTGCTGTCAAATCGACGAAGAGAGGGTTAGCGGTCCGCGAATGGCACCACCTTCATTTTCAGCATCATGATCAGTGTTGCCGTGAATAAATTTTAGTGGTAGCCAAATTCCTTTTAAAAAAAGAGCTAAAAAAATTCATTGTGGCTAAAAATGGTAGTTAAAATTTGTTTCTTACATATATATATAAAAGGACACATACATGACACCAGCTTGCTGGCACTAGTTGCGTTCGATAACAAAATTAGCCAACACCAGCCAACAATCAAAATCAAGAGAGTAAGCGAAAATTCTCTCCCAAAGAGATGAAAAAGCAAAAAAGTAAACGAACAGGAAATTAGCCATTACTTGCAAAAACCGGAAGAAGAAGACACACCAGTTATGTTTTATTTGTAAACAAACTGAAATTCATGTTGCCTCCATAGAAAAGAAAGGAAAGTGAACGTTCAATGTTCGCCAGGAACATTTCTAGAAGTAAAAACTAGTTGGCGCTATCATAAAGTCACATAGCAGGCAGCCAAAAAGCATATAAATACCAAAACTCGGAAAATGCAATTTTGTTTGTTTACAAAAATTGCAACCATATGTTTTGTGATCATATGTTTTCGTGTTGGATAATTTTTGCTGACTAAAATTTTGCCAGTACAAAATGAACGCTTCTCTTGCATCAAAATGAACGCTTGCTCTCTCAATTTTTGTGTGTTGGATAATTTTTCGTCGTTATCGAACGCCATCCAGTAAAAATTTGGAAAACTATTACAAATTTTTGACATGTCGAACGCACCAACTATCAATAGATTGTACCCAGGGATGCCAACTCTATTTAGGTTAATTCCCCCAAATTCATTAAAAAATTCCCCTATTTTCAATGGTATTCCCCAAAATAACTTCTACTATTTAGGGCACATCCTTCTCATTTTTATTTAAAAAAAAGGCGTGAGTACTAGGTAGTGATGTGCAAACATATGCGTACGGCAAAGCATAAAAGTACGTTTACATATAAATATAATCCCAATCAAAGCTCGTTAGCTGTCAAATTAGTTGTGCTTGTTATTCACACAACTCGAGGAAAGGTTAAGATTCTTCTCTGTGCCACCATGGTCACTTTTTACTGCTACACATATTATGCTATTTAAATATATTTTAACTTAATATTTTGCTAAAAATACCTTTACAAACCTCTTTTCCTTGCTAGCGTAAATTGTTTTTTACTTTTACATTCGACATTCCTCATCTTTTTCGCAAGTATAATCGATAAAACTAGGTTGGACACCAAAAAGTTATCAGCTTAATCTGAGATTATTTTATAACTATAATTTTGTATGGCTAATCTCTTTTTCTAATTACAGCTTAGGGAGTATAGTTCGAAAATGAGGATGATTTTTTATACGTAAACCTATTATTAGGCGATTCAGTTACATACATACACATGTAGGTTAGAGATTAAACATTCATTTCACTTAATTTTATTTATTTTGCTGATTTAAAATTTTTTATTCATTTTCATTTTTAATTATTTTAATACATGAAATTATCGGTATGATTGATAAAATATGACACTTGTATATACTTGTGACTCAAGGGCGTTAAAATATCTTGAAAACACCGCACCAATTACTGTTTCGAGCTTGTAGCTTGAGCATTTCCATTTGTATATATTCCCAAATTTAGTTTTTCTTTTAGGAATATAATCTATGGCTTTTCTTCATCTGTCGCTAGGTTTACGCTAAAGTCATGAATACATATAACATACCATCTCTAGTTTGCAAAATCGGAGCTAAATTCTTTTGTTTGACATTTCATCTTACTCTCGTCTTCTCTTTGTGTAATCTTGTATTAGCTCTGATGCAGTACTCCATGAACTTACAGGTTTTTACACGAACTTGCAGGAAGCCACAGGATTAATTATCCCGTACTCCAAAATCATGTAAATGAGATCGATTTTTGGAGAGTTGTGTAGAGAATGAGGCTGCAAGATTTTACCCGATGCTTTTTCTGTTCCCGTACTTTTTGCTGTTACTCACTTTTCACTCTCACTTCAGAGAGTGATTTTGCTGTTTGACATTTTTAAAGGGTTTTACACGAAAAGTATTATATCATCCACACATATGTATATATGTATACATATATTCATGTATGTATGTTCATCAGTTATCAACGGTCCCAGTTAATATGATTTCAGTATTTTTATAAATTTTCGCCTTGATTTTTTATCAATAGACTACTAAACCTATGCCTAAATCATGCTACGAATACCAAAACCACTTGCAACAAATGAGTTCATACATATGTATATACACACAAACTTAAGATACGTGCGCGGAGTTTGCATAATCGGAAGTAATAATCATTTGTACCGCATTTCCTCTTACTCTGCATATACCTAAATGTATACCACCATTTGCAATAGCAAGTAAACACAGGGTGCTTCTAATGAACTTAAAAATGTTCTGCTGCAATCATATATGTAATACTCCTATATTGGCAGTAAGAGCTAGTACCGTCCGAAAACACTACAGTACAGATATATCAATAAACACGTACGAAAGAAAAGGAACACACACGTTTATAAATAAACATGTACACAACACATATACAAAAACGGCACTCAAGTACACAATACATTGACAAAAACGGTACTAGACTGTTTCGCTTTGATTTCTGAATGCTTACACATTGAGAAGTTAGCTTACTGCCAATATAGAAGTATTACATATATGGCTGCAATACACAATTTGGAAATATTAAAAACAACCGTACCATGCTGTGCAATGGCTTTCCGGTGCAGCCTTTGTGCATTTTTAGGCGCAGTGCTACAAAAAGGAAACGCATGCACAAGGTTGCAAATTCGCAGGGTGCACTTGATGACTTTTTTTGTCGGTCGTTATTAATATACCCACATACATACATATATTAGTCTTCATTTTCAAATCAGGCCTATTACAAGCACCCCACACTTTTCATTTTCAATCTCCTAAATTGTTTATAATGACTTTTGCTAAAATTTCAAAATCAAAAGTTATCAAAACAAGTTCTATGGGACTGAGAAATATTATTTTCTAATTTTAGTCTTGTCTGTATAGATACTAAAATAATTCAACTTGCAGTGAAAAGAGAACAGAAGACTATGCAAGCAAAATGTTGTTTGCTCACATTTAGTATATGCCTACATATGTACATACATACATACATATAGCAGCAATTAATTTCATTTAAAGAAATGGCGTGTCGTCTATTTCCGCTGTAGCGTATGTATGTAGTGTATATATTTAACATCTTCTGGCGAGGCGACATCTATCTCTAGAGTTTTTCTAATTGTATGTCTTTGATATGATACCTACGACGAGGTTGATATCTAGACTAGGTTTGCCATAAATACCTTTGCTATGTTTATAGTATAAAATGGTGGTCTGGACATACAACATTGCAAGTTGATAAAAGCGTTATAATAAAATAATAATAATAATAAAATAGTGTACGTAAACGACCAGCTGACAACAACAAACCGCCAATTACTATGGCTAGCCAAAAACAAAGCGAAAGCATGCAATTGGAAATTCGTGTGGGTGAGGGAAGGGAGGATACTAGCTAAAATAAGCGAAAACAACAAATTTATTTACATTAACACCGAGTCAGATATAAACTTAATTAAATAACCTAAACAAATTACAAAAATAAAAATAAAAATTCTATTTACTTTATATAAGCATTAATTTATTTCCACATTTATGAACACTATTACTAACTTAAAATATTCAACATTTAACGAATTTGTTATAAGCATTATTAAAGACTCTAATTTGTCGTACATTTAGTTGAATATTCGATCCTTGAGTAATAATTTCAGTAGCTTTCGAGCAACAATAAACCATCCCGTAGATAATATTGATCATCAAATGGATTTGAAAATGCAGTATCAGGGGCTACTAGAGTAGACATAAGCAGTGGTACAAGCTCCAGCATTGATCATATGTTCGTCAAAGGGAAAAGCTTAAGCATAACATCAGCAATAGTGGAAACAGCCATAACAGACCACTTTTCGCTCTTAGGTGAAATTACCTTAGCTAGTAACGACAATTCCAACCAAAAAAGAGAAACACGCAGACAAACTTTTAGTAATCGAAAAATAAACGAATGCATTCGTACCATAAACTGGAATAGAATTGTAACGCTACATCAGGCAAATGAAATGTGCAATGACATCCAAACTACTTTTATAAGTATCTACGAAAAATCCCTGACCACAATTAAATGTACAAGGAAATGTAAAGGCTAGTCTGCAACATGAGAGATATATGCACTAACGGTATGTTACATAGTCTAAAGAATTGCGAAGTCTATGCATACGCTGACGATACTGCCGTCGTTGTATTGAACACAGCTGTGCAAATAATGCAAAGAAAGCTTGATATTATCACAAGATGGTTCCATGATAACGGCTTGATAACACTGGTCTACAAATTTCAACTTTTTTTCTGCGAATAAGACGGGACCTGGTGTTTCTGAACGGATTTTTCGTGCTGAACACGAATCCGGGGTCAAAAATGTCCCATCACGTCACGTTTTCGAGAAAAAAGGGGTTGAAACCCCTAAAAACAGCGTTTTTGGCCATTTTCGAAAAATTATAGAGCTGAACCCTGACGTGGTACAAATTTTGCATATATCAGAAATTAAAGGCTAAACCGTGCCCTTTCGAATGAGCCCTATGCCGAATTGATCGCGTGCACCCTTAAAGCAGGGGGTGTATTTGTGTTTAGGGGTGCAGGAAAAATTGATCACAGAAAGAATTTAATCTTAAACGATCATAGAAAATTAATAATGCCAAGGTTTTAACTATATTAAAAGTCGCTGATTACGAATCTGCAGTTAGTTAGTTAGTTTTATATGGTCGTTTAAGATGAAATTCTTTCTGCGATCAATTTTCCCTGGACTCCTAGACACAAATACACCCCCTGATCTAAGGGTGCATGCGATTAATTCGGCATAGGGCTCATTCGAAAGGGCACGATTTAGCCTTTAATTTCTGACATATACAAAGTTTGTAGCACGTCAGGGTTCAGCTCTACAATTTTTCAAAAATGGCCAAAAACGCTGTTTTTTCCTGCACCCCTAGACACAAATACACCCCCTGCTCCAAGGGCACATGCGATCAACTTGGCATAAGGCTCATTCGAAAGGGCACAATTTTACCTTTAATTTCTGACATATGCAAAGTTTGTAGCACGTTAGGGTTCGGCTCTACAATTTTTCGAAAATGTCCAAAAACGCTGTTTTTAGGGGTTTAAACCCCTTTTTTCTCGAAAACGTGACGTGATGGGAAGTTTTGGACCCCAGATTCGTGTTCAGCACGAAAAATCCGTTCGGAAACACCAGGTCCCGTCTTATTCGCAAAACCCTTGTAGACCAGTGTAATTAACGCTACAAAAACAAAGCTTATGCATATTAGACCTCCGCAATTTCAACCCGCTGATATAAGATTAAAATATCACGATCACCGATGTTTGCATAAACACAACATAAATCACATAACAACTTGTGATTGCCCTACGTTAATTGAAGTTGTAAGCACTTATCGGTATCTAGGAGTTTTTTGTAGACAAGAACTTAAAATGGCGTGACCATGTATTAGAATTGCAGAAAAAACTCTAAAGATGTCATATTTTCTCCGGCATCTAAGTTACTGCAGCGACTATGGTGTCCTCAGACAGGCATATCTATCACTTGTAGAAACCCACCTACGACACGGCATATCCTTTCAAAAAAACTGAAACTCAGCAGCGATAAATCGAAAAATAAATAACTCAAAATACTTGATATAAACTCCATCTTTAAATCTACAGTGCTTAACGGATTTTATGATGCCACACAGTTCAGAAAACCCATAGATCATAATTATAAAACACGAAGATGGGAAAAAGGACGCTTCCAGGTACCTAAATTCAGGAATGAGTACTCAAAACACTCACTTAGTGTCACAATCCCGACTCTACTAAATGAACTACCAGCAAAACAACTTAAATCTCCCAAAAACACCGCATAGAAAAACACTAATTAACAATCATTGTTTGAACTCAATGTTAAAGATGAATTTAATTGTAATATTATAATTTAAACAAAACTATTATAAACTATACCCGCAGATAAGCTCCCTAAGCTTCGCGGGGTACAATGATGGAATTGTGTAATATTGTACTGAATATTTATTTGAATAAATAAATAAAATAAATAAATAAAAATATATACGTTTGTACGGCGCCACGCCCTCTTTTCAAATAGACCGTTTTTCTTCATAAGTATAAGATTGATTTCATATACATATCTCCACACCAAGTTTCAGTACTCTACCATGAAAATTTCCAGAGATATTCGGTATAAAAATTCGGGTTTTATGGGAGGTTCCGCGCCCCCTCTATATATCTAACATTTTTTTAGCCTATAATAATCCTTGGATCGTCTGAATCAGGCGTCGGAAATTTCGAACACAAATTGTTTTGGTGATGCATTTCCGAACGTTCTTTTTTGCAGTTCGCAAGCATTTTGTATGATGCATTTCGGAACGTTTCTTGCAGTTTTCTTTTAATAAGGTTTTAACCAAATTAATGTACAATCGCGCCGTCAAGTTTAAACAGCGGCAAATCAGCCCTTCGAGCCTTTTTCTGGGCTATCCGTTACACCTTCGCAAATTTTACCCCTACCGAAACCAAAGATCTGGGTTCGGAAATATTCATATATGATGTTCGATATTCGGTCATAAATTCTATAAAGATTCGTTATAATGTACATACCACTAACAATAATGGAATGCATTCT
>NW_023458630.1:23747-28582 GCF_013731165.1 Rhagoletis pomonella | reverse complement strand
TGGGTCAGTGGCAGTATTTTCCATGAAAGGGAATAACATTAGCTTTCAAAACCATTTTGTCTGGAGTGTTCAAAAAGCACACTGTGCGGTGCGCGCACTGCGCGACGCGACGCAGTAGCCCGCCGCGCGAACGCGAACCGCCTCGGGGTTATGCACTTTTGAAGTTGTATACTATGTTCATAGTAAGTATGTAGTACTTATATTAGAAGTGTATCTTGTCAATATTTTTTGATATTTAGAGCAATAATGACCATGGATTTTACTGTGCTTTCGGAAAGGTATTACTATTGTCTATGGGCGATAAGAAATATGGTCCATGGACGTTATTTCCCGCTGCGCCTTATTACACGTCACCGTAAAGCTGGCATGATGTTTAACATTTCTGATATTAATTCACCTTTGAATTGTGTATTAATGTCAATGATATTTCCACAATTCTTCTGACATTATTTTACTTTGGCCTGTATATTAATGTCATTGACATTCATTTACTTTTCAATTGTGTATTGTCCCAAAAATTACTAAACGTGCAGAGCGGAAACTGGATAAAAATCCCTAGATTTCTGATAATTCGTGTGCACTTTTAGTATATCAGTTGAACCACTTCAGACGATAACCTCTTACCAGGCATTCGAAAACAAAATCGGCCCATCGCGAATTTCACATGAACAAATATTCCCAAAAATTATAAAGCATAACAAAAACAATTTTTCCCAATTTGTTTTTGTTTTGCATGTTAAATTATGGGAACGATTTATTCAAATGGAATTGCCGATGGGGCTGAATATTTTAATTTGTGATGCGAACAAAGCAAAAAGTAAGGTAAATGGGGCCAATTTGAGCTTAATATAAGCTAGAGTTATATGGTGTGTTCGAGCTACGTAATAATTACCGCATTATTGCAACCTTTGCTTTCTTGGTGCGTTGTTGCTGATGCACAAATAAGACCCCGTTCACATGACACGAAGATAAGCCCGCTTTTTGATAACGTGCGCTTACACGCTACACGCATTTACTTGCATTTTTTGCCTAAGGTGTTCACATAACAATTTTTGAGTAGAACACGATGCGCTTGCATAAAAAGTAACACTGCCACTGTTATTGAGCTCAAATACACTTTTTCCTGTAGCACCGTGTAATTTATCAAAAAACAAAAAATTTGGCGGAATCTACATATATATATACAAGTGGAAAAGTGTTTAAAAAAAGGTAAAGATTTTACTCTTGGATTTGTGATTACAGACATTTTTGCACATACAAGAATGTATTATGGTACGGATGCACAGCAGAGGTGCACGCAGTCGACGTCACGGGCAAACTGCGAGCACGCGAGTGTGCTAGGCGAGGTGAAGTGAGCTGTACGGAAATGGCAACGTATACATATTAACCACTACACACTTATTTTCAAGTAAAAATGCGTGTATGTATGTGTACTTTTGCGACAACTGAGCCAGTGTGTTTTTATTATCATGTTTAATGATTTTTTTGATTCAGTTTCCTCACGTTTTTTATTAATAAATTAATTTCAATACATTTATAACAACGCAAAATATATTTAATTTACCTATTCCTCACATTTTATTCAGTAAATGAATTCCATCTTAATGTAGAATATTAGTGTATAGTGTATACATACAGTGACGGGCAAAACTGTAACATGGTGTAACACCTTTTACTTCAGCCATCGCTATCTTTCCATGTTTTAACGACATTTATACTTTTCTTTTATATTCTTATTGGTACACCTGCACTTCCTCTCTCATAACGAATTGAAGTCAATCCAACAACAATAATAAAACCAGCAGACAAAAATGTAAATTAAGGCATATGTTACAGTTTTGCACTTATATATTTTTAATAACTTTTTGACAATTTTTACGAAAAAAAGAGCTGTTAACACAGTGTTCAGTATCATTTTGCTTTTTTTAGTTCCTGGATGCGATTTGGCATACCTTATTTGCATCTCTGTAAAAATTCTGGAGGTATATCCTCCCATATATCCTTAGTTTGCTTTCATAGCTCATGTACTCCATTGGACGAACTTGGATACTTATTAAGCTTTACTTTTAGTTGTTTTCGCAAATTCTCGATGAGATTTATGTCCGCGGATTGTGGAGGTCATTTCAAATTAGCTAATTTTTGCTTTTGTATGCAGTCTTTGCGAACATGTGCAGTGTGTTTTGTGTGATTTTTAAGCAGAAACTCTCATTTTTTCGACTACATCTAGCAAATTTTGTTGAAATATGAACAGATACAGTTCTTTACGCGTAATGCGGACTAACAGACCAAGAACATTTTTGAAATGCTACCCCAAGCTATTACTGATCGACCACTGATATTCACAGTTTACCTTACATAATACGCATGGGCTTAATTTGGGCTTTGATCCAATACCATTCCCGGCCATCTGATTGAAAGCGATTAATATAGTCTTGTCAGACCAAATAACCTTCAATTGCACCTTAAAAATGTGTTTTTTTATTACATTCTGAAAGACCTAACATATCCCAATAGGCAACGGTCCGGTTTTCGTGCGATGCAGCAAAATGCTCACACATGTATTTTGATCAAATTTGCCTTTTTCTTCTTTTATGATCCTTTGCGCTCAATTTGGCAACTCTTCGTCTCGCTGTCTACTGATTTGCATTAAAGTTCAATACCTTAAGCGCTTCTGAAACAGCGGACCGTAATATTTTTTGACAGCCTTCCTTTGTACTTGGGAATGCTTTAGGCTATATTTTTTCTCAGTCTTAACATTTTCAAGTAGCAAACTCCACAATTTTTTGCCACTTTTCCTGCGGTCCCGCCTTTTCGCAGTAAATCTATTATTTACATTTATGGTTTTTGATTCTTATATTATTTACTAGTGATCACTTCGTCAATAAATTACAATACAGGAAAAAGTCATCTGACTTCCAACTAAGGAAAAGATAACTGTAAAATGCAAAACTGAGAGTGAGTGCAAAACTGCAACATTTGCCTTAATTTACATTTTTGTCTGCTGGTTGTATTATTGTTGTTGGATTGACTTCAAATCGTTAAGAGAGAGGGAGTATAGGTGTACCAATAAGAATATACAAAATAAGTATGAAAGTCGTTAGAACTTGGATAGATAGCGGTGGCTGAAATAAAAAGTGTTATAACATGTTAAAGTTTTTCTCATCACTGTACATACATATGTACCTATGCATTCGGTGTGCTTAAATTAAAAAAGCATCACTAAGGGCCAATTTCACAATGCGTAGTTAACTCAGAATCGGCAGTTAACTAGAGATTTTCAGTACAAAAATCTGTAGTTAACTGCCGATTCTGAGTTAACTGCATTGTGAAATTGGCCCTAAACAACGCACCAAGCATTGAATTCCAATTATCTTGGCTTTTTGGGTTTCCCAAAAGCACTAAATTTAGTGCAAAATACACGACCTTGGCAACAGTGAGCTGAGCACATCAATGCTCAGACAGTGATGCCAGACCAAGTATTGAGTAAATGCGCTATGTATGTTTTTCTTTTAAAGCACAAGTTCTAATTGGCGAGGGGATTGATTTTTGGTTCTTATGTACATAGAACACTGATACGATTCACAAACTTATCTTAGGACTTAATTAAAATAATCAACATTATTTGTAGACGAATATACTATTTGTGTTCGTATGAAATAGTAGCTTATGTCGGGAGGCTGGCTTTTGTAAAATGTACCATTTCCTATATTCTTTAACTACAAGGAATTTTTTTATGAGACTTTATACGAATATTGACTTGCTAGCATCGCAACTGCCTCTTTTACGTTTATTTTCCAAGAGTTCTTCAACGACTCGGCGCCAGTGAGTCTTTCGCAATCGTATGCTGCGAATGGTTCATTATACTAAAGCCAGTCTTCCGACATAAGCTACTATTCTATACGAACACAGATATGTATACTTCCTAATAGGCTTGTAAAATGCCCAATACCCAAATCCCTCGCATGAGTTATTATCGGTAAAAAATTGGGTACGCTCAAATCTGGCATCGCTGCAGCAAGTACTTTGTCACGCCAGTGAAACAGTGTTGATATTTTAAGTACAATTGTACTTTTTTTATTACAATTAATTTTAAAAAGCACAAAAGTAAAATTTGCCGATTTTAAGTACAATTTCAACATCAAAAATACTTTTTGTACCAAACGCTCAAATCTCTTCTAGCACTTTGATTCTTAATCCGTTTACATTTAAGTAAATGGATATACCGATATTTCATATTTGCTACAAAACGAAATTATGAATTGTTATTTTGAATGTAAACATGATTGTGAACAGTAATATTAGTGATGTGCGTTATGGTGGTTGCAATTTCTTATCACCGGTGGGTGAAATATCCCTCATCGCTATTTATTTTGAAAAAATCTTTGGAAATGCAATTTACCTAATGGCGATCCTACAGAAATAGAAGTAATTGAGCAATTCGGGAGTTGAAAGTAAAAAAATGTATGTAAATTCCATGCGAAGAAATAAAAAATTTCCCTTGAGGATTTCCATTTTATCGATAGTGATCTCATTTTATGTTCATTAATATGAACTGACCTATATAGTGTATTAATATTTTATCATCATTGTCTTCATCTTTGACAAAATTACACGGTCGCCCGGTATTTATTTTATTTTTTAAATAATTTTAACAATTTTTTTTTATAAAATTGTAGCTCATTGTCAAACGAAAACCTTGCAAATAAATCCAAACTTGAAAGATTGAAAAAAATCAACAAAGTTTCATCAAATTTTCACAGTTTTTGTTCAGAATTTGTAGACATGTTTTGGGCCCATTTTTGTAGCCCATTCATTCTAGTATAATAAGGTGCAAG
>NW_023458630.1:11138-23647 GCF_013731165.1 Rhagoletis pomonella | reverse complement strand
AAGTATAACAATTCTTATATAAAGCTTCTGAAAGCTTCTTGTTTTTTTAAATACTTGTAGCCGCTGTGGTGTAATTTTAAGCAACGCCTGGGTTCAAGCCCTGGTCAAATCAACATCGCAAAAAAATATAGAAACAAGGTTTTTTCTTAACAGCGGTCGTCCCTCGGCAGGCAATGGCAAACCTCCGAATGCATTTCTGCCATGAAAAACAGCTTTTCATAAAAATGCAATCGCCGTTCGGAGTCGGCGTAAAACTGTAGGTGCCTCCGCTTTGTGTGACAACATCAAGGCGCACGCCACAAGTCGGAGGAGAAGCTCGGCCAAACTCGTAACATATGTGTAAGCGCCAATCTATTATTATTTGAAATACCCAACATCTCTGCCTTGAACAAAGCAACATAGATATTAGGTGAGAAAATATTGCGGAAGTAGGGTAACAATATATCCTTTTTTATTCTTCGTAAAATTTTGAAATTTTTATTTTGAATTTAAAATAACGAAATATGAAAACAACAAAATCGGATAAAAATGGCCAATATTTTTTGAAGAAACGGCTACAAAATCGGCTGCATTTTAAACCATTTTTTCTGGCTAAAAGAAGTTCAATACGGCTAAATCTAGCCGGAAACGGCTAAACTGGCAACACTGCTGCTGTGACTGAGTTGTTAGAGGTGCATATTCAGGGCTGCCAACTTTGCTCAAACCGTGGAATTTTTTGCCCTATTTTACTCCAAAGTGCACTTAACTTACTGTAGCCGTACTAGTCTTCTGATGGCTTACCAATTTTATTTATCATATCACGTGTTCTTATTCCTTCCTTTTCTTCATTAGAAGAGCTTCCGCATATGAATTGGTAGACACTAACTTTTTAAGCTCCCATTCACATGTTAGCCAATCTCTAAAAAAGTCTCCAATAACATATTGCTCGTGTTGCAGTTTTAGAGTGCATTTAGCTATTGGATGAAAAGCAGCTAGGAAATTTTTTATGTGACGAGTTGCTCATTCAAGACTGTTACGATTCGAGCACTGGTCATAAATTCTATAGAGATTCGTTATAATGTACATACCACTAACAATAATGGATGCATTCTCATGAAATTATGGTCGTTAGTATTTCTCAGAAATCTTTATAGAAAAACATCAGTCAACAGCAATATTTGTTTGTAGAAATATTTTTAAACAAACAACTTTCGCATATGTTGGGTAGAAAAATTTCGCATTTGAACAACAGCGAATGCCCTAACAGTTGGCGAAAACAGCATTTACAAAAAATATAACCCTCTTGCACATCTGTAGGCAAGGACTCTTCATTTGACCCCATGTTTTTTAAAACCGGGCAAACGGTGTAATCATTATAACTTTTTGACAGAAGGCAACCCTATTCAAAAATGAAAGCCTTGGTGAACTTCTAAAGACCAGGCACTTTCATTTGATACCTCATTTTTGAAATCATGCGAAGGATAAAAATACTATAATTTTGTGAACAGGCGGCAACTCTGTTCAAAAAAATATCATAATTTTAAACGCAGGTGGCAACCCTATAAAAAGAATATACCCTCTCTGCACATCCAGAGGTCAAGCCCTTTCATTTGACACCTCATTTTGGAAAATCGAATGAACGGTGCAAATCTTATGCAATTAACAAAATTGCCTTCGCACAGAATAGTATCTCTAGCCACACCAACTCTCCGCGAATATTTGCCGCAGCATTTACATCAGTGTCCGCCAAAAAGAGAAAAGTCTTAAAATGAGAATGTATTAGTTATGAAATAAAAAATGAGAATGTGTTGGTGGTAATGCACGGAAAAAAATTTCTGTGTTGTATTACTTATTATAAAAACTTTGGTATGTTTTTTTGCCGTTTTTTTCATTGTGCGTTTTTTTTAGATCTAAACAACATAAAAACATATAATGAAAGTTAACGGCCCTGAGAAAGGAAAAAGTTGGTAAAATTTTGTATGTATTATACAAAATTATTATTATTTTTTTATAATTTATGTGTGGATTTCTGTGAAAAAAAATATAACGTGCTTCGAACACTCTGAATATTAAAAGAAAATTTCGTTGATTTTAAGTAGAAATAAAATGAAAATATATATATCTAATATAAATTTATTTTAAAATTAGGTAAAACTTGACATTTAAGAACAATTTAAAATAACGACTAAACCAAAAGATAAATAACAAAACATATTGTATGTTTTCATTGAGGACAAGTCTGGTATTAAAAAAAATACATAATTCACAAAGTTCTTTTAATATGAAGAAAAAGCACGACTTGGTACCATATACATACCTATTTCTAGGGGTGTATGTACGAAAAAATTGTGTTACAAAATTTTTGAATGAATATTCATTCATTCCGCTCAGTGTACCTACTTTATTCAACAATAATGCGTCATCAACCTGCTTCGCCAATTGTTTGCATGCAACTTAGAGCTGCAAAAACATCGGAGCACTATCGATAGTATCGATGTTTAAATATTTTTTTGAAAACATCGATGTTTTTAGAGGATATGCCATCATTGGAAAGTTTATCCGTTGCTGATTTGGGGCAGGCAAGAAGTATAAAAACTAAAGCGTAATCAACTCATAATCTTTAACAGAACGCTAAAGCCTAACAATAAGTGTTCAGGGAAGTTATTACCAGGGCCAAAAAGTTTAAGCTTACAGCCTGCTGTCTTACTTTTTCCTTACGAAATAATGGAACGGGCATATATTTCTGTTGAAAACAAGGGTGCCTGGTACTCTTCACAAACAAACTTAAGCAATCGATAGTAGAAAACGTAGCGAATTTCTTAATAACTTCGTACTGCTTAAGATAATTTTTCTTGACCATTTCTTGGGCTTTTTTTATTCGTCGAACTAAATAAATGTTCGAAAATAATCATGATATAAAAATTTGAAGAAACCGCTGCGAGACAGCCTGAACATTTTTGAAGTTTGCTAACATAACAAAAATGTTTTCAAATTTTCAATCTCACAAATACATTCTCACTTCCATTGCTCACTTCAGTTGCTCTCAAAATTTCAATCTTATAAATTGGACAAACTTCAAAAAATAAATGATGGCTGACGAATTGATTTGATTGGTTTGATGTGCTGAGACAGCGGCAAGTAGACCTGCGTTATGTGAAATGGTGCCGAATCGACGCAGAAAGCGCCATCATACACGTAGGCCACAAACTGGTAATAGAACATACAAAAATGCAAGAAATGAAATAAATGAGGAGATAGGACTACTTCAAGCTTTGCCGCCCATGCCAGCCCCGTTAGCCGAAGATGTATTTGAGCATATTGAATCGATCTGAACTATTATGGATAATCTAGTTGAGTGGCAGCGTATGTTGAAATTATGCTATCAGGGTGCTGGAAATACATCTACGGCGGCGTTCTTGTCAGCATCTTACTACGCATACGATGTGGAAACGCCGATTGACGCTGACGTTCAACGATTGCAAATTAAACTGGATATTTTACAAGAGATTATACGCAACGTATCATTCGACATTACTAAGACGCCATTGCAGAGGAACAAACGATTTGCCGCTGTTGCTCTTAGTTTCTTAATAGAACTTCAGTCGGCCGAGATTATACAAATAAATGATAATGGGCACTGCGTTAAATTGATATAAGAGTATAAAGCCATTATACACTTGTATTCTTTCCTACTTCTGAATTGTTTTTTATTATTTAGATTTAATGTTGTTAGTTTTTGAACAATCTATTTACAAGTACACTGCCGGCAAAAAGTATTGGCACAGCTGCTTTTTACAATATATGCAACAATTTTTACTGTAACATTTTTCCGACAATTAAAAAAAATATGGTTCATTCTACAACAAAAAACATAAAAATATAATTTCCAGGGTTCGGGAATATTCACTCACCTTCGTACGCGAACGCGAAGGTGAACGCATCAAATATTCCGTATTGATTCTCCTTCGCGAACGAGAAGCATAAAACCAGTCCAGATACATAGTTCGCGTTCGCGAATGTTATACGGTAGACAAACGGGCTCGATTATTTGCATAACCAGCCTTAATTTGCTTTAACTCATGCATTTTCCTCTTTAAAATGAGCATAAGCAGCCGAACAAATGCACGAAATTTTTGGGAATTAACTCGGATCCGGGGAATTTTCGATGACAACACTGGTAAAAACGGCCAGTTGTTGTCTTTTGTACAAGAAAGCAAACGAAACAGTCGAGTTTCGCGTACGCGGTAGCCGAGTGGTGAGAGTTGCGAGCTACAAGCCTGTAGCTGCCAGGTTCGATATTCGGTTGGAGCGATTGCGAAAATTTTTTTTGTTTTTATTATTTATTTTATATTTTTTTATTTTATTTTATTTATATATTTAATTTTACTTTATTTTATTTTCATTTGCTTTATTTTATATCACGTTTCTTATTTTACTATTAGTTAATTTTAATTTTTAGAGATGAATTTTGTTAAAAATTCAACAACAACTAACTGAAAGTAACGTAAAAAAAAATATAGAACTTATAAAAAAAAGAATGAAAAAGAAATAAAAAAAGTATACTGGCCGTGGGACTCGAACCCACGACCTTGCGGCTGGTTTATTCGCATTACTGCCGTCTGTAAATTAATTTTCTCCGTCTGTCTACCATATTAGGTAGAAAAAATTTCCGCTGTTGTTCGTACGCGTATGCATTGGTGGACCAAACAGCCTGCGTTCATATATGTAGCTATAAGTGGCAGCTATGCCTTCGCGAAGTTCACTGCTGTCGTTTTCCTTCATAAGTGAATGTAAATGCTTTGGCAAATATTCGCGGAAAGTTGGTGTGGCTAGAGATACTATTCTGTGCGAAGGCAATTTTGTCAATTGCATAAGATTTGCACCGTTCATTCGATTTTTAAAAATTAGGTGTCAAATGAAAGGGCTTGGCCTCTAGATGTGCAGTAAGGCTGTATTTTTTTAATACGGTTGGCACCTGCGCTTAAAATTATGATATTTACACCGTTCTCCCGATTTTCAAAAATGAGGTGTCAAATGAAAGGGCTTGGCCTCTGGATGTGCAGTAAGGCAAGTGTAGTACTGCCGGCAGTGTATTTCGTAGCTAAAATTATTATTTCGAAGTATTACGAAAAAACGCGCTTAAGAAAAACATCGGCGATGAAAGACGCATAACTTAGTTGACGGCGAAGAAAGACGTGTAAACATACTTAGATTTTACCTGGCCAAAGAGTATCACTTCAACATCATTCCCCAAAAACTCTGGGGTATTTACATACTGCTACACCCGCAAACACATTTGACCGCGAAAATAAGTTTACGCGTCTTTCTTCGCCGTCAAATATTTTAACGCGTCTTTCTTCGGCGTCAACTATGTTATGCGTCTTTCATCGCCGAGTTTTTCTTAAGCGCCTTTTTCGTAATACTTCGAGTCTTTCTGCACTGAAGTTTATTTATGCGTATTTTTCGCGGTCAACTTTTGAGCTCGCGCCTTTATTCGTGTCTAGTGACGAATTATATTAATATACGTTTTTTATTTTGTTATAGTCGCAACCCATGTGCATATAGTCCTCTGCAATAACGGCACAACTCAAAATTCTGAAAAAAGCAAAACCTTTACTACTCTTATGTGTCCCATAATATAGGGATGCCCAAATCAGCACAAATGTGTCGCGGGCGACTGCGCGTGCAAAGCTTTGCACAGCGGTGCTGGGCAAGCGCGGAAGCAAAAAGTTACGGATCCGCAATTAAAAATATTTTTTTTTTTACATTTAATCGTATGTGCTTAAACTGATAAATGATATAAACATAGAAACGCAAGCAGAAGAATCTCGCTTCCACATTCTGCATATGCGCTTAACATTTTTGTTTAAACAAATTTGTCGAAATCTCATCGCCAAAGCAAATCTTCAATATCATTTAATATTAACTTTAGATTTAAATAATAATTTTCAGTGGTGGGCGAGTCCGAGATGTTTAAATGATCGGGATAGTACATTCAATTCGCGTAGATTTTTGAGAACTTTTTTCGTTGAAGGTGTTGCACTTTTTCTTCAATACTGAAATTTTTATACATCCAATTTGTATAAAGAAAATGCAAAAAAATATTAAAAATCAACATGAATTCTTAGCTGCACTTTCACTTTATAATACTAAAGTTGAATCGACTATAAAACTGCATACCGTCAGTTGGTGTCGAGCACTCATGCGGTGAGGATGTGATCGCGGTTTTATTGATTTTATTGCCGTCAACAAGCATTTTCGTAAAAGCGCTAGCACAACCTCAACAACAAAGTTACTATTAATGGATAAAAGAGACATCTTTTTGGATTCGGTAATAAGTTTTGACATTTTAATAGCATTTCAAGTGCTTATCAAAACTTTACGACACTCACATATTGACAAGATTTGACCATTTATCTTAATATTATGTATTTTTTTTCATAAAAATACAGTTTGTACTTCAAAAAAAGCCGTACAAATCCATGGTTCAATCTTTTTGCAACATTTAAAAAATTAATACACTTTCGTAAAAATTTCGAGCTTTTTAAATAGATTTCCTAGTGTGCAACACCGCAAACAGAAAAATTCAAAAAATCAACGGTACTTTTTAGACACTTCAACTTGCACCTTATTATACTAGAATGAATGGGCTACAAAAATGGGCCCAAAACATGTCTACAAATTCTGAACAAAAACTGTGAAAATTTTATGAAACTTTGTTGATTTTTTCAATCTTTCAAGTTTGGATTTATTTGCAAGGTTTTCGTTTGACAATGAGCTACAATTTTATAAAAAAAAAATAATTAAAATTATTTAAAAAATAAAATAAATACCGGGCGACCGTGTAATTTTGTCAAAGATGAAGACAATGATGATAAAACATTAATACACTATATAGGTCAGTTCATATTAATGAACATAAAATGAGATCACTATCGATAAAATGGAAATCCTCAAGGGAAATTTTTTATTTCAACGCATGGAATTTACATACATTTTTTTACTTTCAACTCCCGAATTGCTCAATTACTTCTATTTCTGTAGGATCGCCATTAGGTAAATTGCATTTCCAAAGATTTTTTCAAAATAAATAGCGATGAGGGATATTTCACCCACCGGTGATAAGAAATCGCAATCACCATAACGCACATCACTAATATTACTGTTCACAATCATGTTTACATTCAAAATAACAATTCATAATTTCGTTTTGTAGCAAATATGAAATATCGGTATATCCATTTACTTAAATGTAAACGGATTAAGAATCAAAGTGCTAGAAGAGATTTGAGCGTTTGGTACAAAAAGTATTTTTGATGTTGAAATTGTACTTAAAATCGGCAAATTTTACTTTTGTACTTTTTAAAATTAATTGTAATAAAAAAAGTACAATTGTACTTAAAATATCAACACTGTTTCACTGGCGTGCCAAAGTACTTGCTGCAGCGATGCCAGATTTGAGCGTACCCAATTTTTTACCGATAATAACTCATGCGAGGGATTTGGGTATTGGGCATTTTACAAGCCTATTAGGAAGTATACATATCTGTGTTCGTATAGAATAGTAGCTTATGTCGGAAGACTGGCTTTAGTATAATGAACCATTCGCAGCATACGATTGCGAAAGACTCACTGGCGCCGAGTCGTTGAAGAACTCTTGGAAAATAAACGTAAAAGAGGCAGTTGCGATGCTAGCAAGTCAATATTCGTATAAAGTCTCATAAAAAAATTCCTTGTAGTTAAAGAATATAGGAAATGGTACATTTTACAAAAGCCAGCCTCCCGACATAAGCTACTATTTCATACGAACACAAATATATTCGTCTACAAATAATGTTGATTATTTTAATTAAGTCCTAAGATAAGTTTGTGAATCGTATCAGTGTTCTATGTACATAAGAACCAAAAATCAATCCCCTCGCCAATTAGAACTTTTGCTTTAAAAGAAAAATATACATAGCGCATTTACTCAATACTTGGTCTGGCATCACTGTTTGAGCATTGATGTGCTCAGCTCACTGTTGCCAAGGTCGCGTATTTTGCACTAAATTTAGTGCTTTTGGGAAACCCAAAAAGCCAAGATAATTGGAATTCACTGCTTGGTGCGTTATTTAGTGCCAATTTCACAATGCAGTTAACTCAGAATCGGCAGTTAACTACAGATTTTTGTACTGAAAATCTCTAGTTAACTGCCGATTCTGAGTTAACTACGCATTGTGAAATTGGCCCTTAGTGATGCTTTTTTAATTTAAGCACACCGAATGCATAGGTACATATGTATGTACAGTGATGAGAAAAACTTTAACATGTTATAACACTTTTTATTTCAGCCACCGCTATCTATCCAAGTTCTAACGACTTTCATACTTATTTTGTATATTCTTATTGGTACACCTATACTCCCTCTCTCTTAACGATTTGAAGTCAATCCAACAACAATAATACAACCAGCAGACAAAAATGTAAATTAAGGCAAATGTTGCAGTTTTGCACTCACTCTCAGTTTTGCATTTTACAGTTATCTTTTCCTTAGTTGGAAGTCAGATGACTTTTTCCTGTATTGTAATTTATTGACGAAGTGATCACTAGTAAATAATATAAGAATCAAAAACCATAAATGTAAATAATAGATTTACTGCGGAAAGGCGGGACCGCAGGAAAAGTGGCAAAAAATTGTGGAGTTTGCTACTTGAAAATGTTAAGACTGAGAAAAAATATAGCCTAAAGCATTCCCAAGGACAAAGGAAGGCTGTCAAAAAATATTACGGTCCGATAACTTGTGAACTTAGCAGCAAGTCGCGATGCAGCCACTGTTTCAGAAGCGCTTAAGGTATTGAACTTTAATGCAAATCAGTAGACAGCGAGACGAAGAGTTGCCAAATTGAGCGCAAAGGATCATAAAAGAAGAAAAAGGCAAATTTGATCAGAATACATGTGTGAGTGTGGCGGCATTTTGCTGCATCGCGCGAAAACCGGACAGTTGCCTATTGGGATATGTTCGGTCTTTCAGAATGTAATAAAAAAACACATTTTTAAGGTGCAATTGAAGGTTATTTGGTCTGACAAGACTATATTAATCGCTTTCAATCAGATGGCCGGGAATGGTATTGGATCAAAGACCCAAATTAAGCCCATGCGTATTATGTAAGGTAAACTGTGAATATCAGTGGTCGATCAGTAATAGCTTGGGGTAGCATTTCAAAAATGTTCTTGGTCTGTTAGTCCGCATTACGCGTAAAGAACTGTATCTGTTCATATTTCAACAAAACTTGCTAGATGTAGTCGAAAAAAATGAGAGTTTCTGCTTAAAAATCACACAAAACACACTGCACATGTTCGCAAAGACTGCATACAAAAGCAAAAATTAGCTAATTTGAAATGACCTCCACAATCCGCGGACATAAATCTCATCGAGAATTTGCGAAAACCACTAAAAGTAAAGCTTAATAAGTATCCAAGTTCGTCCAATGGAGTACATGAGCTATGAAAGCAAACTAAGGATATATGGGAGGATATACCTCCAGAATTTTTACAGAGATGCAAATAAGGTATGCCAAATCACATCCAGGAACTAAACAAGTAAGAAAGTCTAAGTTCGGGCGGAGCCGAACATTAAATACCCGGCGCAAATATTAAATATATGATTTTCACCTTTCCGAAACCTACCGCTACATGGTAAGCCGGGGTGTTTAAATTTTGAGTAAATTAGCGTCCTTAAATTTCGAAATATTGACGTTTCAAGCATTTCTAAAATTTACCGTTATATGAATTTTAGTCCGATTTCAATAATTTTCATCGTTTTGCTTTTATGTAGCAAGTACAATAAAAATACCGAGTTTGGTACAAATTGGTAGAACGGTTACCGAGATACATATATGTGATCATAAGTGGGCGGTGCCACGCCCATTTTTCAAAATTTTATTATAGACGTATTTCCTGGTAAGGAATTGTTGCAAGCATCAATTTTAAATAAATTGGCTTTAATATTTACTGATTTATCGAAGATTTCGTATTTATCCAAATTACCGTTATATGAGATGTGGGCGTGGTTATTGTCCGATTTTAAAAATTTTCGGCCATTTGGTATCCTGTACCAAGGCCAATAACTGTGCCAAGTTTGGAAGAAATCGGTGCAGCGGTTGCCAAGATATACACATGTAACCATAAGTGGGCGTGGCTACGCCTATTTTTCAAAAATTTTTAAAATTCTTATTTTTTGTCTAAAAATGATTGTAAATATCAATTTTGAGTTAATAATCTTCAGTAGTTACTAAAATATCGCAGTTTTCGTATTTCTGAAAATTACCGTTATATGGGAGGTAGGCGTGGTTATTGTCCGATTTTTCCCATTTTCAATACCATCCGTCCTACGCCCGAAAGAAGTACACGTACCAAGTTTCGTTAAGATATATTAAGTTTTACTCGAGTTATCGTGTGCACAGACGGACGGACAGACGGACGGACGGACAGACAGTCACCGCTTAATCGCTTTCTCTTTTCATCCTGATCATTTATGTATACATTTGTCTATATCTATCTCGATTCGTTTGGCCTGTTACAAACAACCGTTATGTGAACAAAGTTATAATACCCTTGTGCACAAGTGCGCTCGGGTATAAAAAAGCAAAATGATACTGAACACTGTGTTAACAGCTCTTTTTTTCGTAAAAATTGTCAAAAAGTTATTAAAAATATATAAGTGCAAAACTGTAACATATGCCTTAATTTACATTTTTGTCTGCTGGTTTTATTATTGTTGTTGGATTGACTTCAATTCGTTATGAGAGAGGAAGTACAGGTGTACCAATATGAATATAAAAGAAAAGTATAAATGTCGTTAAAACATGGAAAGATAGCGATGGCTGAAGTAAAAGGTGTTACACCATGTTACAGTTTTGCCCGTCACTGTATGTATACACTATACACTAATATTCTACATTAAGGTGGAATTCATTTACTGAATAAAATGTGAGGAATAGGTAAATTATATATATTTTGCGTTGTTATAAATGTATTGAAATTAATTTATTAATAAAAAACGTGAGGAAACTGAATCAAAAAAAATTATTAAACATGATAATAAAAACACACTGGCTCAGTTGTCGCAAAAGTACACATACATACACGCATTTTTACTTGAAAATAAGTGTGTAGTGGTTAATATGTATACGTTGCCATTTCCGTACAGCTCACTTCACCTCGCCTAGCACACTCGCGTGCTCGCAGTTTGCCCGCGACGTCGACTGCGTGCACCTCTGCTGTGCATCCCTACCATAATACATTCTTGTATGTGCAAAAATGTCTGTAATCACAAATCCAAGAGTAAAATCTTTACCTTTTTTTAAACACTTTTCCACTTGTATATATATATGTAGATTCCGCCAAATTTTTTGTTTTTTTGATAAATTACACGGTGCTACAGGAAAAAGTGTATTTGAGCTCAATAACAGTGGCAGTGTTACTTTTTATGCAAGCGCATCGTGTTCTACTCAAAAATTGTTATGTGAACACCTTAGGCAAAAAATGCAAGCAAATGCGTGTAGCGTGTAAGCGCACGTTATCAAAAAGCGGGCTCATCTTCGTGTCATGTGAACGGGGTCTTATTTGTGCATCAGCAACAACGCACCAAGAAAGCAAAGGTTGCAATAATGCGGTAATTAATACGTAGCTCGAACACACCATATAACTCTAGCTTATATTAAGCTCAAATTGGCCCCATTTAACTCGTTGCCTTACTTTTTGCTTTGTTCGCGTCACAAATTAAAATATTCAGCCCCATCGGCAATTCCATGTTAATAAATCGTTCCCATAATTTAACATGCAAAACAAAAACAAATTGGGAAAAATTGTTTTTGTTTTGCTTTATAATTTTTGGGAATATTTGTTCATGTGAAATTCGCGATGGGCCGATTTTGTTTTCGAATGCCTGGTAAGAGGTTATCGTCTGAAGTGGTTCAACTGATATACTAAAAGTGCACACGAATTATCAGAAATCTAGGAATTTTTATCCAGTTTCCGCTCTGCACGTTTAGTAATTTTTGGGACAATACACAATTGAAAAGTAAATGAATGTCAATGACATTAATATACAGGCCAAAGTAAATTAATGTCAGAAGAATTGTGGAAATATCATTGACATTAATACACAATTCAAAGGTGAATTAATATCAGAAATGTTAAACATCATGCCAGCTTTACGGTGACGTGTAATAAGGCGCAGCGGGAAATAACGTCCATGGACCATATTTCTTATCGTCCATAGACAATAGTAATACCTTTCCGAAAGCACAGTAAAATCCATGGTCATTATTGCTCTAAATATCAAAAAATATTGACAAGATACACTTCTAATATAACTACTACATACTTACTATGAACATAGTATACAACTTCAAAAGTGCATAACCCCGAGGCGGTCCGCGTTCGCGCGGCGGGCTACTGCGTCGCGTCGCGCAGTGCGCGCACCGCACAGTGTGCTTTTTGAACACTCCAGACAAAATGGTTTTGAAAGCTAATGTTATTCCCTTTCA
>NW_023458630.1:7381-11038 GCF_013731165.1 Rhagoletis pomonella | reverse complement strand
CAATTGCACCTTAAAAATGTGTTTTTTTTATTACATTCTGAAAGACCGAACATATCCCAATAGGCAACGGTCCGGTTTTCGTGCGATGCAGCAAAATGCCGCCACACTCACACATGTATTTTGATCAAATTTGCCTTTTTCTTCTTTTATGATCCTTTGCGCTCAATTTGGCAACTCTTCGTCTCGCTGTCTACTGATTTGCATTAAAGTTCAATACCTTAAGCGCTTCTGAAACAGTGGCTGCAACGCGACTTGCTGCTAAGTTCACAAGTTATCGGACCGTAATATTTTTTGACAGCCTTCCTTTGTCCTTGGGAATGCTTTAGGCTATATTTTTTCTCAGTCTTAACATTTTCAAGTAGCAAACTCCACAATTTTTTGCCACTTTTCCTGCGGTCCCGCCATTCCGCAGTAAATATATTATTTACATTTATGGTTTTTGATTCTTATATTATTTACTAGTGATCACTTCGTCAATAAATTACAATACAGGAAAAAGTCATCTGACTTCCAACTAAGGAAAAGATAACTGTGAAATGCAAAACTGAGAGTGAGTGCAAAACTGCAACATTTGCCTCAATTTACATTTTTGTCTGCTGGTTGTATTATTGTTGTTGGATTGACTTCAAATCGTTAAGAGAGAGGGAGTATAGGTGTACCAATAAGAATATACAACATAAGTATGAAAGTCGTTAGAACTTGGGCCAATTACACAATGCGTAGTTAACTCAGAATCGGCAGTTAACTAGAGATTTTCAGTACAAAAATCTGTAGTTAACTGCCGATTCTGAGTTAACTGCATTGTGAAATTGGCCCTAAATAACGCACCAAGCATTGAATTCCAATTATCTTGGCTTTTTGGGTTTCCCAAAAGCACTAAATTTAGTGCAAAATACACGACCTTGGCAACAGTGAGCTGAGCACATCAATGCTCAAACAGTGATGCCAGACCAAGTATTGAGTAAATGCGCTATGTATATTTTTCTTTTAAAGCAAAAGTTCTAATTGGCGAGGGGATTGATTTTTGGGTCTTATGTACATAGAACACTGATACGATTCACAAACTTATCTTAGGCCTTAATTAAAATAATCAACATTATTTGTAGACGAATATATTTGTGTTCGTATGAAATAGTAGCTTATGTCGGGAGGCTGGCTTTTGTAAAATGTACCATTTCCTATATTCTTTAACTACAAGGAATTTTTTTATGAGACTTTATACGAATATTGACTTGCTAGCATCGCAACTGCCTCTTTTACGTTTATTTTCCAAGAGTTCTTCAACGACTCGGCGCCAGTGAGTCTTTCGCAATCGTATGCTGCGAATGGTTCATTATACTAAAGCCAGTCTTCCGACCTAAGCTACTATTCTATACGAACACAGATATGTATACTTCCTAATAGGCTTGTAAAATGCCCAATACCCAAATCCCTCGCATGAGTTATTATCGGTAAAAAATTGGGTACGCTCAAATCTGGCATCGCTGCAGCAAGTACTTTGTCACGCCAGTGAAACAGTGTTGATATTTTAAGTACAATTGTACTTTTTTCATTACAATTAATTTTAAAAAGTACAAAAGTAAAATTTGCCGATTTTAAGTACAATTTCAACATCAAAAATACTTTTTGTACCAAACGCTCAAATCTCTTCTAGCACTTTGATTCTTAATCCGTTTACATTTAAGTAAATGGATATACCGATATTTCATATTTGCTACAAAACGAAATTATGAATTGTTATTTTGAATGTAAACATGATTGTGAACAGTAATATTAGTGATGTGCGTTATGGTGATTGCGATTTCTTATCACCGGTGGGTGAAATATCCCTCATCGCTATTTATTTTGAAAAAATCTTTGGAAATGCAATTTACCTAATGGCGATCCTACAGAAATAGAAGTAATTGAGCAATTCGGGAGTTGAAAGTAAAAAAATGTATGTAAATTCCATGCGTTGAAATAAAAAATTTCCCTTGAGGATTTCCATTTTATCGATAGTGATCTCATTTTATGTTCATTAATATGAACTGACCTATATAGTGTATTAATGTTTTATCATCATTGTCTTCATCTTTGACAAAATTACACGGTCGCCCGGTATTTATTTTATTTTTTAAATAATTTTAATTTATTTTTTTTTTATAAAATTGTAGCTCATTGTAAAACGAAAACCTTGCAAATAAATCCAAACTTGAAAGATTGAAAAAAATCAACAAAGTTTCATCAAATTTTCACAGTTTTTGTTCAGAATTTGTAGACATGTTTTGGGCCCATTCATTCTAGTATAATAAGGTGCAAGTTGAAGTGTCTAAAAGGTACCGTTGATTTTTAGAATTTTTCTGTTTGCGGTGTTGCACACTAGGAAATCTAATTAAAAAGCTCGAAATTTTTACGAAAGTGTAATAATTTTTTAAATGGTGCAAAAAGATTGAACCATGGATTTGTACGGCTTTTTTTGAAGTACAAACTGTATTTTTATAAAAAAAATACATAATATCAATTATATAAATAGGCAATCATGTTTCCTTTACACCCCTTTTACGGCTAAACTGTACTCCTAAGGTATAAACAATTATATATCATTAGAAAGGTATTTTGATGCTGATGTGCAGGCAATTTTTAAAATTTCAAATTAGTTTAAAATAGAGCGAAAAAATCAATTCAAAAGTCACACCAATACCAATGCCATACATGTACATGGTTGGGGCGGAAATGCCTCCTAAATGTATGCTTTAATATTGATAGTGAATTAAAGAAACGTGCTAAGCAGCAGTTTAGGAATAAGATGTATGTATGTATGTACATGAATAGATTAGCCTCAAACAAAGATGAGATAATTTTGAGTATGGAGAAGAAGAAAGGGATAAATACAGAAATTAAAATAAAAGTAAAGAAACCTAAATATAAAGACAAAGAGGAAGGAAAATTTAAACACCTAACCTAATAACAATGGTGGGGGTGAATATGAAAATGAAGAAAAGAATGGACATATTTAGATCAGGATAAAGGAAAGGATAAAGATGAAGAAGAAGATGAAGACCAAGACGAGGAAGAAGATGAAGATGAATATGAAGATAAGGATAAAGATAACTTATCTTAACTTAACCCCTTAACTTAACTTAACTCACCTCAACTCATCTCACCTCCGCTTAAAAACTTACTCCACCTGAGTTCGCTACACATTAATTCACCACACCTTAACTCCCCACACCTAAATCCACCACTACTTCACTCCCCACACCTAAATTCACCACACCTTAATTCACCACACCTCAACTTTCTCACCACACCTTAACTCACCACACCTTAATTCACCACACCTCTTAAGACCACCACACCTGAATTCATAACACCGTAAATCCCACACCCAATTCCACCACACTGCAACTCATCACACCCAATTTCAACACATGACATGATATCACTAAAGAAACAATGTAAAGAAAAAGAGGAAGGAAAATTTAACTACCTAACCTAATAACAATGGTGGGGGTAAATACGTAAATGGAGAAAAGAGTGAAGATATAGATCAGGATAAAGGAAAAGATAAATATGAAGACGAAGGTGAATATGAAGATGAAGATGAAGATGAAGATAAAGATAAAGATGAAGATAAAGATAAAGATAAAGATAAAGATAAAGATAAAGATAAAGATA
>NW_023458630.1:3834-7281 GCF_013731165.1 Rhagoletis pomonella | reverse complement strand
CTTTTTCTTCATATTAAAAGAACTTTGTGAATTATGTATTTTTTTTTTAATACCAGATAGTCCTCAATCAAAACATACAATATGTTTTGTTATTTATCTTTTGGTTTAGTCGTTATTTTAAATTGTTCTTAAATGTCAAGTTTTACCTAATTTTAAAATAAATTTATATTAGATATATATATTTTCATTTTATTTCTACTTGAAATCAACGAAATTTTCTTTTAATATTCAGAGTGTTCGAAGCACGTTATATTTTTTTTCACAGAAATCCACACATAAATTATAAAAAAATAATAATAATTTTGTATAATACATACAAAATTTTACCAACTTTTTCCTTTCTCAGGGCCGTTAACTTTCATTATATGTTTTTATGTTGTTTAGATCTAAAAAAAACGCACAATGAAAAAACGGCAAAAAAACATACCAAAGTTTTTATAATAAGTAATACAACACAGGAATTTTTTTCCGTGCATTACCACCAACACATTCTCATTTTTTATTTCATAACTAATACATTCTCATTTTAAGACTTTTCTCTTTTTGGCGGACACTGATGTAAATGCTGCGGCAAATATTCGCGGAGAGTTGGTGTGGCAGAGATACTATTCTGTGCGAAGGCAATTTTGTTAATTGCATAAGATTTGCACCGTTCATTCGATTTTCCAAAATGAGGTGTCAAATGAAAGGGCTTGACCTCTGGATGTGCAGAGAGGGTATATTCTTTTTATAGGGTTGCCACCTGCATTTAAAATTATGATATTTTTTTGAACAGAGTTGCCGCCTGTTCACAAAATTATAGTATTTTTATCCTTCGCATGATTTCAAAAATGAGGTATCAAATGAAAGTGCCTGGTCTTTAGAAGTTCACCAAGGCTTTCATTTTTGAATAGGGTTGCCTTCTGTCAAAAAGTTATAATGATTACACCGTTTGCCCGGTTTTAAAAAACATGGGGTCAAATGAAGAGTCCTTGCCTACAGGTGTGCAAGAGGGTTATATTTTTTTAAATGCTGTTTTCGCCAACTGTTAGGGCATTCGCTGTTGTTCAAATGCGAAATTTTTCTACCCAACATATGCGAAAGTTGTTTGTTTAAAAATATTTCTACAAACAAATATTGCTGTTGACTGATGTTTTTCTATAAAGATTTCTGAGAAATACTAACGACCATAATTTCATGAGAATGCATTCCATTATTGTTAGTGGTATGTACATTATAACGAATCTCTATAGAATTTATGACCAGTGCTCGAATCGTAACAGTCTTGAATGAGCAACTCGTCACATAAAAAATTTCCTAGCTGCTTTTCATCCAATAGCTAAATGCACTCTAAAACTGCAACACGAGCAATATGTTATTGGAGACTTTTTTAGAGATTGGCTAACATGTGAATGGGAGCTTAAAAAGTTAGTGTCTACCAATTCATATGCGGAAGCTCTTCTAATGAAGAAAAGGAAGGAATAAGAACACGTGATATGATAAATAAAATTGGTAAGCCATCAGAAGACTAGTACGGCTACAGTAAGTTAAGTGCACTTTGGAGTAAAATAGGGCCAAAAATTCCACGGTTTGAGCAAAGTTGGCAGCCCTGAATATGCACCTCTAACAACTCAGTCACAGCAGCAGTGTTGCCAGTTTAGTCGTTTCCGGCTAGATTTAGCCGTATTGAACTTCTTTTAGCCAGAAAAAATGGTTTAAAATGCAGCCGATTTTGTAGCCGTTTCTTCAAAAAATATTGGCCATTTTTATCCGATTTTGTTGTTTTCATATTTCGTTATTTTAAATTCAAAATAAAAATTTCAAAATTTTACGAAGAATAAAAAAGGATATATTGTTACCCTACTTCCGCAATATTTTCTCACCTAATATCTATGTTGCTTTGTTCAAGGCAGAGATGTTGGGTATTTCAAATAATAATAGATTGGCGCTTACACATATGTTACAAGTTTGGCCGAGCTTCTCCTCCGACTTGTGACGTGCGCCTTGATGTTGTCACACAAAGCGGAGGCACCTACAGTTTTACGCCGACTCCGAACGGCGATTGCATTTTTATGAAAAGCTGTTTTTCATGGCAGAAATGCATTCGGAGGTTTGCCATTGCCTGCCGAGGGACGACCGCTGTTAAGAAAAAACCTTGTTTCTATATTTTTTTGCGATGTTGATTTGACCAGGGCTTGAACCCAGGCGTTGCTTAAAATTACACCACAGCGGCTACAAGTATTTAAAAAACAAGAAGCTTTCAGAAGCTTTATATAAGAATTGTTATACTTTTACGGTTTTTATGGATGTAACTTCAGAAAACGTGTACAAAAAACTCGCAATGCTTGGCTTAAAGACGAACGCTTCAAACCTAGGATAACTTTTTTGGAGATTTTGCGATTGCAAGTTGGTCTTATAGAACATTTGGCAACAATTAAACATATCGCTGCACCGGATTCTTTATCTAGAATAGAGTTGGGCGACAGAACAGCTCGCGCGCAGCAACACGGGCAAGCAGAAGCTAGATGCGGGGTAAAAACTTAAAACCGAAAGTGCAAGTAATAGCTGTGTACGCGTATCAACCCATTTTATTCAGGTAACGTACAATAATGTCAATGACATTAATACACAGGCCAAAAGTGAGATAATGCCAATGACATTATTACACAAGCCAAAAGTGGAATAATGTCAATTGACATTAACTCACTTTGGAGTTGATTCACACTCTAAGAGTAAAGTATGTAATGTTATAAAAATAAATTGTGTTATTTAAACTTAAATTCACAAAATAAAAGTGTTAATTTCATCGAACATATTACTAACCATCCATACCTACACCTACTCGGTGCACAGTGAGCTTTTTGCACACTCCATGCGAATTAATCGCAGCGCTTTCGACAGAACGTCATCTGGGTAAAAGATTGTCATAAGCGCCATTTTGATGACTTTTAGTTCTAGATGCAGTTATATATTTTGAAATAAGGTCTTTCGATTGGTGTTATCAGTTTTTAGATATCTCCTTTAGTTTCCGAGATATTGACTAAAATTTTTTCGATAATTTAGTAAAAATTTAGTTAGTCAATATCTTAGAAATGGTGTTCTCCATTTTTGTATATCTCCTTTAGTTTCCGAGATACTGAGTAAAAAGTGTCGTTAATTTAGCAGAAATTTTGATCACATTTTGTCGTATTTCATACAAAGTGGCTGCCAAATTGTGGACAAATGGCGCTTACGACAAAATTTTACTAAAGAAAATCCTTCATAAACTCAAAAATAATTAACAATAAACATTAAAAATTAAATAATTTAAGAATTTTGTGAAATAGAATAGAAACTTTAAATGCATTTCTTAAATTGAGGTGTTAAACTCAAAAATAATTAACAATAAACATTAAAAATTAAATAATTTAAGAATTTTGTGAAATAGAATAGAAACTTTAAATGCATTTCTTAAATTGAGGTGTTAAA
>NW_023458630.1:0-3734 GCF_013731165.1 Rhagoletis pomonella | reverse complement strand
ACGGGCAAGCAGAAGCTAGATGCGGGGTAAAAACTTAAAACCGAAAGGGCAAGTAATAGCTGTGTACGCGTATCAACCCATTTTATTCAGGTAACGTACAATAATGTCAATGACATTAATACACAGGCCAAAAGTGAGATAATGCCAATGACATTATTACACAAGCCAAAAGTGGAATAATGTCAATTGACATTAACTCACTTTGGAGTTGATTCACACTCTAAGAGTAAAGTATGTAAGTTTATAAAAATAATTTGTGTTATTTAAACTTAAATTCACAAAATAAAAGTGTTAATTTCATCGAACATGTTACTAACCATCCATACCTACACCTACTCGGTGCACAGTGTGCTTTTTGCACACTCCATGCGAATTAATCGCAGCGCTTTCGACAGAACGTCGTCTGGGTAAAAGATTGTCGTAAGCGCCATTTTGATGACTTTTAGTTCTAGATGCAGTTATATATTTTGAAATAAGGTCTTTCGATTGGTGTTATCAGTTTTTAGATATCTCCTTTAGTTTCCGAGATATTGACTAAAATTTTTTCGATAATTTAGTAAAAATTTAGTTAGTCAATCCCCCCTATTATGAATTTTCATACGATAGACGATAAACGCTTGCAAGCGTATCGTATGATATCAGTTATCGTATTATCGTTTTCATAGGCCCCGACAGATGTATTGTTGTGAATGGCTGTGGTTTTTGTTTACTTTTCATTGTGAACAAACACAAATCATCTACGCTTACTATCGGATTTCATACGACAACATCGATTCGTAATAGAGAATAACAGAATGCAAGCGTTTATCGTGCATCTTACGAATTCATAATATGGGGGAATATCTTAGAAATGGTGTTCTCCATTTTTGTATATCTCCTTTAGTTTCCGAGATACTGAGTAAAAAGTGTCGTTAATTTAGCAGAAATTATGATCACATTTTGTCGTATTTCATACAAAGTGGCTGCCAAATTGTGGACAAATGGCGCTTACGACAAAATTTTACTAAAGAAAATCCTTCATAAACTCAAAAATAATTAACAATAAACATTAAAAATTAAATAATTTAAGAATTTTGTGAAATAGAATAGAAACTATAAATGCATTTCTTAAATTGAGGTGTTACATTTTTTTTTTCGATTTTTAAACAGTGGAATCGTATTTCTCGTCTCAAAATCTATAATATTAGTGTAATAAAACATACAAACAAATTTTTTTTTTTTTACCAATTTGTTTAAGGTCAAAGAGTAATTGTGGGTCAGTGGCAGTATTTTCCGTGAAAGGGAATAACATTAGCTTTCAAAACCATTTTGTCTGGAGTGTTCAAAAAGCACACTGTACGGTGCGCGCACTGCGCGACGCGACGCAGTAGCCCGCCGCGCGAACGCGGACCGCCTCGGGGTTATGCACTTTTGAAGTTGTATACTATGTTCATAGTAAGTATGTAGTACTTATATTAGAAGTGTATCTTGTCAATATTTTTTGATATTTAGAGCAATAATGACCATGGATTTTACTGTGCTTTCGGAAAGGTATTACTATTGTCTATGGACGATAAGAAATATGGTCCATGGACGTTATTTCCCGCTGCGCCTTATTACACGTCACCGTAAGGCTGGCATGATGTTTAACATTTCTGATATTAATTTACCTTTGAATTGTGTATTAATGTCAATGATATTTCCACAATTCTTCTGACATTATTTTACTTTGGCCTGTATATTAATGTCATTGACATTAATTTACTTTTCAATTGTGTATTGTCCCAAAAATTACTAAACGTGCAGAGCGGAAACTGGATAAAAATCCCTAGATTTCTGATAATTCGTGTGCACTTTTAGTATATCAGTTGAACCACTTCAGACGATAACCTCTTACCAGGCATTCGAAAACAAAATCGGCCCATCGCGAATTTCACATGAACAAATATTCCCAAAAATTATAAAGCATAACAAAAACAATTTTTCCCAATTTGTTTTTGTTTTGCATGTTAAATTATGGGAACGATTTATTCACATGGAATTGCCGATGGGGCTGAATATGTTAATTTGTGATGCGAACAAAGCAAAAAGTAAGGTAAATGGGGCCAATTTGAGCTTAATATAAGCTAGAGTTATATGGTGTGTTCGAGCTACGTAATAATTACCGCATTATCGCAACCTTTGCGTTCTTGGTGCGTTGTTGCTGATGCACAAATAAGACCCCGTTCACATGACACGAAGATAAGCCCGCTTTTTGATAACGTGCGCTTACACGCTACACGCATTTGCTTGCATTTTTTGCCTAAGGTGTTCACATAACAATTTTTGAGTAGAACACGATGCGCTTGCATAAAAAGTAACACTGCCACTGTTATTGAGCTCAAATACACTTTTTCCTGTAGCACCGTGTAATTTATCAAAAAACAAAAAAATTGGCGGAATCTACATATATATATACAAGTGGAAAAGTGTTTAAAAAAAGGTAAAGATTTTACTCTTGGATTTGTGATTACAGACATTTTTGCACATACAAGAATGTATTATGGTAGGGATGCACAGCAGAGGTGCACGCAGTCGACGTCACGGGCAAACTGCGAGCACGCGAGTGTGCTAGGCGAGGTGAAGTGAGCTGTACGGAAATGGCAACGTATACATATTAACCACTACACACTTATTTTCAAGTAAAAATGCGTGTATGTATGTGTACTTTTGCGACAACTGAGCCAGTGTGTTTTTATTATCATGTTTAATGATTTTTTTGATTCAGTTTCCTCACGTTTTTTATTAATAAATTAATTTCAATACATTTATAACAACGCAAAATATATTTAATTTACCTATTACTCACATTTTATTCAGTAAATGAATTCCATCTTAATGTAGAATATTAGTGTATAGTGTATACATACAGTGACGGGCAAAACTGTAACATGGTGTAACACCTTTTACTTCAGCCATCGCTATCTTTCCATGTTTTAACGACATTTATACTTTTCTTTTATATTCTTATTGGTACACCTGTACTTCCTCTCTCATAACGAATTGAAGTCAATCCAACAACAATAATAAAACCAGCAGACAAAAATGTAAATTAAGGCATATGTTACAGTTTTGCACTTATATATTTTTAATAACTTTTTGACAATTTTTACGAAAAAAAGAGCTGTTAACACAGTGTTCAGTATCATTTTGCTTTTTTTAGTTCCTGGATGCGATTTGGCATACCTTATTTGCATCTCTGTAAAAATTCTGGAGGTATATCCTCCCATATATCCTTAGTTTGCTTTCATAGCTCATGTACTCCATTGGACGAACTTGAGATACTTATTAAGCTTTACTTTTAGTTGTTTTCGCAAATTCTCGATGAGATTTATGTCCGCGGATTGTGGAGGTCATTTCAAATTAGCAAATTTTTGCTTTTGTATGCAGTCTTTGCGAACATGTGCAGTGTGTTTTGTGTGATTTTTAAGCAGAAACTCTCATTTTTTCGACTACATCTAGCAAATTTTGTTGAAATATGAACAGATACAGTTCTTTACGCGTAATGCGGACTAACAGACCAAGAACATTTTTGAAATGCTACCCCAAGCTATTACTGATCGACCACTGATATTCACAGTTTACCTTACATAATACGCATGGGCTTAATTTGGGTCTTTGATCCAATACCATTCCCGGCCATCTGATTGAAAGCGATTAATATAGTCTTGTCAGACCAAATAACCTTCAATTGCACCTTAAAAATGTGTTTTTTT